>NC_057813.1:379761432-380061432 GCF_018294505.1 Triticum aestivum
GAACCCATGCCATCTGCCTTAACCCTACAGGCATTCTGACTGGGAACGTCCTAGTTCGCATGATCGTCTCCAAAGAACTCTTCTTCGAACTCCGGTTCTCCCATGCCTGGTCAATTAAATAACCAGTGGCAAGCCAATGAGTACTTTGAATGTACTCACAAGCAACCCATGATTTGGTTCAAGGTACAGTAATGCATGACATAGGTAAAGTTTTGCATAAAGCTAGTTTTGAGTGCAGGACATGTTCAACATCCTATAAAGCATGCATCAAGAGAATTCAAGTAACCATAAGATCTGGTCACAGATATCAACATAAATAGAAAGGGGCACCAACCCATTTATCATAAACAGAGAGGGCACCAACCCATCTCAATCGTGTCAAGTCCTCTGACTTGATCCAAGACAACACCATCATCTCACACACACCGGGTTTGAAAACAAGTGGACGTAGCCCAAGAGCGGTTACCCAACTGTCCTTGACCGTGGACACGGCTATTCGAATAGTTTTACACTCTGCAGAGGTTGCACACTTTACCCACTAGATCCGGGGAACTTCCGTGTCATCCACGACCCGCGGTACCTCAAGTACTCGGGGTAAGCACCCGATCACTACCTTTCCCTAGACGACACTAACATGGAGTCCACTCGATTGGTAGTAACCCCCGTGCCGAACATTTCACATCATAAAGTTGTGGAGCCTCGCTCCCATTTTCATCACATACCACAAGCACGGGGTACCAACGGTGTGTCCGGTGCCCTGTGAAAACAGTCATGGCCGCCCTACCTGGCACGACCCCGTCCCAAGAGAGAGCACCAACTCTCCCCCGTCACTAGTAATGCGGGCTCCAAGCTAGTATCGGTCTAGGTACTCAATAATGCCCTTTCCCATATAAGGGTAGAGTGGTCGCGCATGTAAGGTTGGAATAACGGTCGCAACTCCGACCAATCCGTTTTGAAAACAACACACACCTTCCTTGGCACACCACTTCGTCATCAAGTGGTCACCCATCTCATCATCTCCCTCGGGCATAAGTGGCACCCGACGGGGTTTTCGAAAAGACTTTTGAAATCACATTGCCTCCTTCACCATGCACAAACCCACCCCATTTGCGTAGCATCTACATTTGCATCCTATCTACTCCCACCGGCATAACCCTCATAAGAAGGTAGGGCCATGCACACTGCAAGTATCAACGAGGAAGTAATCGTGGTAACCAACCCACGTGGTTCACCATCTCATCATGATTCCGATGCATCGATAATAAAGAGCTAAAAATGACATGCATTTAAAGGGGTATCATAGTCATGGTCAAAGGGCTGCTTGCCTTGGTTGGCTTGATCTTCAAAGTCTTCAGGCCCTGCTCCTCCTTCTTCCTCAGCTACCTCGTCAAATACGGGATCTAACGTCGCAAGAAAACAACGGGAAAATAAGGCAATAATAAAAACAGAAAAGTCAAAGTGCTCACAAAAATGTCAACTTATTTTTGTAAAATACTAGGAGGAAGGCTAGGAAGGGGACAACTTTTGGTTTTGGTTTTGGAGCAGCAAAATAGGAGTTATGGATTTTCAAAGGCCTATTTAAATGCTAAAAACCACATTTAAATATTTACAGAGAAGAAAAGGTGGTTGGATTTGAGTGAAAGTTGCACCATTAAATAGGTTGCAATATTCTAGGAATTTAGAAATTGGAATCAATGCATTTGGATTAATATTCTGCCCTGTGGAATATTTGGAAATAATACAGAAAAGGAAAAAGAAAAAACGGCGCTGTGCCACTGGGCCAGAGAGGCCACAGCAACAGCAGGCCCAGGGGGGAAACCCAGCCCACGCGGCCGCCACGTCGAAGGCGTAAAGGCTGAATACGCCTTCGGCCGACGGCGGATCGGTGCGCGCGCGCGCGCATGTTTTAAACCTGACGGGTGGATCCCACCCGTCAGGGCGTGTGGCTGACGGGCCGGCCCCACGGCGGTCGTTGTCTACCTCCGGCCAGAGGCGACGGCGAGCTCACCGGCGGCGGTACAGGGCACGGGAAGGGATGCGGAGACTACCGTCGGACTCAGGGGCGAGTCGCGGTTCTGGTGGTGGTGGAGACGGTCGCCGGAGTGGCCTGCTTCGCCGGCGACGAGGTCCCGCGGCGGAGGCGCTTCGGCGTCAGTGGCTCCGGCCGGTTCCGGCTGCAAAACAAGGGGAAACGAGGGGGGAAAGAATCAGTGGCGCCTCGCGGTTCCAGATCGAGAGAGAGCTGGGGCGGAGAAGGCCTGTACCGCGCGGACGCCGACGAGCCGAGGCGGCGGAGCTCGAGCTCGATCTCGAGCTCGGGTGGTTCTGGAGAGGGAGGAGTGGTGCGGGAGGCCGATTGGGTGTGTGGAGGGGTGACAGGGAGGAAGAGAGAGGCTCGGGGGCGCCTTATATGGGCTGGCCGCGGTTCACCGTAGGCGTGGCCTACGGGCGCCCGCGGGATCGGCTCTGGAGGCCGTGGGAGAGGAGTTGGAGCTGTCCACGGTGTTCGTGGGGATGGAGTAGGGCGCCAGGGAGGAGGAGAGAGAGCGGGGGAGGGTTCTGGCGCCCGCGCGTGTGAGGCCGGCCATTGGCCGAGCCGGGCGGCGTCGGGCACGCGCTGCAGGAGGGGAGAGAGAGGGAGGGACAATGGGGACGGCACGGCGGCGTGTCGCAGACGTCGAGACACATCAACTGGCGCGATGGGAAGGCACGAGGCGGTCGGGAGGCGCGGTGTCAACGGTCGGCGCTCTGGCAGGCGCTCCAGAGCGCGACTTTGGCTGGCATCCGCGGGTTTTCCGCGTCGCGCGCGCGTCCTTTTCTGTCTGGAGGCTACAGTGGAAGGGGGCAAAACCTGGAAAGAGCCTGGGATGCTCTGGGGTGCAGAGGGGAGAGAGAGAGGCTGGGAGAGAGAAGGGAAGCTGTTGTCCAGAGAGGACAAACGTGATTCCCTCCTTCCTCCACATTGCTTCCTCGGGTAGAAAAGTGTCTAAGTGACAGAGGGGAGTGAGGAGGGGTTGTGGCAAAAAGATGAACTCAAGGAGATTAGTGAAAGTGGCAAAAATAGGCCTTTTAGTATTCTGCCAGAAGGTGTTTGATGGAGTTTTGGGTAAGCTAATGACTCCCACTGGCCAAGATACTCCAAGGGGTGAAATGTCACATATATTTAGGGCCTTCCACCCATTTTGAGCTTATTTGGACAAAGTTGCCAATGCAACTTTTGCAAACCCTAGAAATGGGCAGAAATGGATTTGTGTAGATCCAGTGGAGTAAATCATTTCTCCTTGATGTGCCACTTGGTGTGGTAGCCTTATTTGGTCACATGATCAGGCTCACCAAAGTTGGGGTCCTGGAGAAAAAGTTGGTAGTGCAAAGTAGTTCAAACTTGATTCTGGTCAGAGAGGGTTTTGAGGCACTTTGACCAAGACTTACTATTCCCCAACCTGTGCCATTTGGTCCAGATGCATCATTAGACCAATGAAGCATGTCCACCAAGTTTGAGCACATTTGGACATACTTGGCAATGTAAAGTTGATCAAACTTCAGAATGGACAGAGATAGTTTTGAGGGGTTTTGATGGTGTTATCTTGTTCTCCAAGTCATGAGACATGGCAAGATCATCTAATATGTCATATGTGACATGATGAAATTTTCCTGGAATTTTTGGAGAATATTTCCTTTGTAAATATTTCAAAAGCTTGAAATATCCAGAAAGGGTTTTAGAGGGATTTGACCAATATTTTGAACATGACCAGGTGTTGAAACTCTTATATATGGACAATATATGTCCTATGAGTTTCCCTAAATTTTGTCAAATATTTTTGAAACAGTAAAGTAATTTTTTCCTATTAAAGACCATTTCTGGCCTTAAGAAAAATCCTTTAAATAAAATAGAACAGTAACTTTTAAAATTATATTTTTGTGGTTTCTGGGTATCCTATATCTAATAGGAGTCAAATGTATTTTTGGAAAGATTTTTACTGCCCTTAATCAAGTACTTGCAGTGCAAACCTCAATTCAGGGGTTTTTGGAAAACTAATTTTAGAAAATACTTTCTGGCCAAATTATTTTTGTAAGAAAATTCTATATAGCACTATTCACATGGCATGGTCATTGGTCAGGAGCTTGGGGTAAGGAGATGGAATTTAGAGGGTAGAGTAGTTGACTTCAAGAAGCACTTGAAAGAAACACAGAGAGGAAACCAACTCCAAATAAAAGCCAAATAATGCAAAAAGTTTTTGTTGGTCCAAATTTTCATGCTTTAATATTGAAAATGAAATGTTACAAAATGCAGGGTGTGACACGTTGTGTTCAAAATCTTCTATGAAGTATTCGGAGGAGGAGCCCACCTTGCAATGCCGAAGACAATATGCGTGCCGGACTCGTCGTCATTGAAGCCTAGTTCAGGGGCTACTGAGGGAGTCCTGGATTAGGGGGTGTCCGGATGGCCGGACTATAGCCTTTGGCCGGACTCCTGGACTATGAAGATACAAGATTAAAGACTTCGTCCCGTGTCCGGATGGGACTTTCCTTGGCATGGAAGGCAAGCTTGGCGATAGGGATATGTAGATCTCCTACTATTGTAACCGACTCTGTGTAACCCTAACCCTCTTTGGTGCGTATATAAACCGGAGGGTTTTAGTCCGTAGGACGAACAACAATCATACCATAGGCTAGCTTCTAGGGTTTAGCCTCTCTGATCTCGTGGTATATCTACTCTTTTACTACCCATATCATCAATATTAATCAAGCAGGAGTAGGGTTTTACCTCCATCGAGAGGGCCCAAACCTGGGTAAAAACATCGTGTCCCTTGTCTCCTGTTACCATCCGCCTAGACGCACAGTTCGGGACCCCCTACCCGAGATCTGCCGGTTTTGACACCGACACCCGCCATAGCAAAAACAGCGATACCGGCACAAGAGACAATAGCACTCCGGATGATGCCAAAGACGAAAACAATCTCGACCAGCCAAGCTTCGAGCAGGCTGGACGGGAGGATGTGCAAGCTAGCCTTGACGAACAGGCAATGGATGGAAACTCGGAGGATGAAAATTACAGGCCCCTCTTCGAAGACGAGATGAGCCTCGGCGCCGAAGAATTTATCGTGCCTGAGGATCCCGTCGAGCAGGAGCGCTTCAAGGGTCGGCTTATAGCCACTGCAAAGAGCCTGAAGAAAAAACAGCAGCAGCTTCAAGCTGATCAAGATTTCCTAACTGATAGATGGACTGAGGTCCTGGCAGCCGAGGAATACGGACTCGAGTGCCCAACCAAAAGTTACCCGAAGCGTAAGTTGTTACCTCAATTCGAGGATGAGGCACTACAGCCTACACTACCAGCGCAGGATGCGGCTGACCGGCCACCTCGTGGCCAAGACAAAGTGGCATATCAGCCTGAACACCAGCCCGCACCCCGTCGCCAAACAAATAAAAACACGAAGGCATGGGACTACACACATGATCTGCAAGACGAATTGGAAAATAAAGCAGGACAGTTAAGATCGATCTACGGATCACGAGGGCGCGCCCCAACGCGTGGCGATGACCGCCATGCTGGATATACTAAATACAAATCCGACTGGGCCGAATACAGCAGACCAGACTCATCTGAACTACAACGCGACATAGCCCGGCATAGAGGCGCCGCACACCCCCTATGCTTCACTGACAAAGTAATGGAGCATGAATTCCCATAAGGGTTCAAGCCCGTGAACATCGAACCATATGATGGGACAACAAACCCCGCTGTATGGATCGAAGATTTCCTTCTCCACGTTCACATGGCCCGCGACGATGATCTACATGCCATCAAGTACCTCCCACTAAAACTCAAGGGACCGGCTCGGCATTGGCTGAATAGTCTGCCGACAAACTCCATTGGCAGTTGGGAGAACCTGGAAGACGCATTCCTGGACAACTTCCAGGGCACTTATGTGCGACCACCGGACGCTGATGACTTAAGTCACATAACGATGACGACGACGAGGAGCCCCAGCCACCGAACATAGGAGGGCAAAATAAGTTTCCCCCGCAAATCAAAATGGTGAACATGATAAATACCACCCACATTCCCAAGCGGTAGTGGAGGCGCACACTTAGGGACGTCTATGCGATGGAGCCAGTCGCCCCAAAATTCAACCCATGGTTGTCCGGACCGATCACCTTTGACCGCAAGGATCGTACGGCCAATACCCGTCAGGGCGGCTCAGCCGCAGTAATCCTTGATCCAATAATTGACGGATTCCACCTCACACGAGTCCTTATGGACGGAGGCAGCAGCCTGAACCTGCTGTATCAAGACACAGTGCGCAAGATGGGTATCGATCCTTCAATGATCAAACCCACTAAAACCACCTTTAATGGTGTTATACCAGGTGTGGAGGCCCGTTGAACAGGCTCCATCACTTTGGAGGTGGTCTTCGGACCACCGGATAATTACCGCAACGAAGAGTTAATCTTTGACATCGTCCCTTTTCGCAGCAGCTATCATGCATTACTCGGACGAACCACGTTTGCTCGATTCAACGCGGTGCCACATTATGTAAGCTCAAGATTCCCGGTCCGTGCAACATCATAACAGTTAATGGCAAGGACGAACGCTCCCTCCATGCCGAAGAGCACACCGCCACCTTAACAGTAGAAGCACAGAGTGGCATCTTTCAATCGAACCTTCGATCGACAGCCAAGCTTCCGGACACCATCAAAAGAGTCTGAATTACTTCGCGGCAGGATAGCCCAGCTCGTCAATAGCTCAATTAAACACTCCGGCGGTAGACGGAGGCACAAATAGGATAGGCCACACAATACGGCTTAACCGCTCCGTGGCACACAAACATTTTTTGCATTTTCTTTGCAGGTCCACTTTTGTGTAGGCCATAACTGGTGACATGGAGGCCATACCCATGAGGGGACGAATATACCACGGAGGGAAACAACTCGAACGCGTAAGGGAATCCTTAGATATTCCCCTTGATGACCATCCGATTACAACCCAGATCTGCAGACAGTCTCCCCCGCCTGGTCTCAGCAGGTTCCGAAGTCATATTTCTTTTTATCACATTACTTGTACTCGTACGCATCAACGTATTATTCAATTACAACATGTGGCTTTATATGACGTTTACTTGCTGTTGTTTCTTATCGACACTCTTTGTCAACTGGCATCCGTACACTACGATATGCCTTAACATGCGAGGGGCCTCATTGTACCCATAATACGGCAATAAAGTCCGAACACCTTCACGGTCGTTCGACACCCCAAACTTATAGCATTATATGCGTCGGCTCCGAATCATGTCTTGGGTCAATAGTTGGTTGCCCGGCTCCTGTGCTTGCTACCCTACGTTCCGCTATATCGGCTAGGGTAGTAAAGGGAGAACTACTGCGATTGCATCCCGGTTCTTCTAGATGAGCGCCTTAGTAGAGAAAGCTGAAAACTGACTGTCATGATACGGCGAGAGCTGGTCAGCTGTTCGAGAGGTTATCAAATCTTTAAGGATTTCTTCCGCATTATGCAATACTGAATGCAGCGTGCGATGGATCAGCTTTTTCTTCCGATCAGGCGCTTATAGAGCCCCTAGTGCGGTCTTCCGAACACCAGGGGTTGTGCCTACCTTTATTTTGTCAAACTCCTATGGCAAAGTGATGGTGATTGATAACCCACAAGTGTAGGGGATCGCAACAGCTTTCGAGGGTAAAGTATTCAACCCAAATTTATTGATACGACACAAGGGGAGCCAAAGAATATTCTTGAGTCTTAGCAGTTGAGTTGTCAATTCAACCACACCAGGATAACTTAGTATCTGCAGCAAAGTATTTAGTATCAAAAGTGGTATGATAATAAAGGTAATGGTAGCAAAAGTAATGTTTTTGGGTTTTGTAGTGATTGTAACAATAGCAACGGAAAAGTAAATAAGCGAAGAACAATATGTGAAAAGCTCGTAGGCAATGGATCAGTGATGGATAATTATGTCGGATGCGATTCCTCATGCAATAGCTATAACATAGGGTGATATAGAACTAGCTCCAGTTCATCAATGTAATGTAGGCATGTATTCCGTGAATAGTCATACGTGCTTATGGAAAAGAACTTGCATGACATCTTTTGTCCTACCATCCCGTGGCAGCGGGGTCCTAGCGGAAACTAAGGGATATTAAGGCCTCCTTTTAATAGAGAACCGGAACAAAGCATTAGCACATAGTGAATACATGAACTCCTCAAACTACGGTCATCACCGAGAAGTATCCCGATTATTGTCACTTCGGGGTTGTCAGATCATAATACATAATAGGTGACTATAGACTTGCAAGATAGGATCAAGAACACACATATATTCATGAAAACATAATATTCAGATCTGAAATCATGGCACTCGGGCCCTAGTGACAAGCATTAAGCATAGCAAAGTCATAGCAACATCAATCTCAGAACATAGTGGATACTAGGGATCAAACCCTAACAAAACTAACTTGATTACATGGTAATCTGATCCAACCCATCACCGTCCAACAAGCCTACAAAGGAATTACTCATGCACGGCAGTGAGCATCATGAAAATGATGGTGGAGGATGGTTGATGATGACGACTACGACGAATCCCCCTCTTCGGAGCCCCGAACGGACTCCAGATCAGCCCTCCCGAGAGAGATTAGGGCTTGGCGGTGGCTCCGTGTCGTAAAACACAATGAAACTTTCTCTCTGATTTTTTTCTCCGCGAGACGGAATATATGGAGTTGGAGTTGAGGTCGGTGGAGCCTCAGGGGGCCCACGAGACAGGGGGCGCGCCCAGGGGGAGGGCGGGCCCCCCACCCTCGTGGACAGGGTGTGGGCCCCCTGGTCTTGATTCTTTCGCCAGTATTTTTTATATTTTCCAAAAAGTGCCTCCGTTGATTTTCAGGACATTCCGAGAACTTTTTGTTTTCTACACATAAAACACATCATGGGAGTTCTGCTGAAAACAACGTGAGTCCGGGTTAGTTTCATTCAAATCATGCAAGTTAGAGTCCAAAACAAGGGCAAAAGTGTTTGGAAAAGTAGATACGTTGGAGATGTATCAACTCCCCCAAGCTTAAACCTTTGCTTGTCCTCAAGCAATTCAGTTGATAAACTGAAAGTGATAAAGAAAAACTTTTACAAACTCTGTTTGCTCTTGTTGTTGTAAACATGCAAAGCCATCATTCAGATTTCAGCAAATATCATGAACTAACCATACTCACAATAACACATAGGTCTCACAATTACTCATATCAATAGCATCAGCTAGCGAGCCATAATAATAAAACTCAGATGACAACACTTTCTCAAAACAATCATGACATGATATAACAACATGGTATCTTGCTAGCCCTTTCTGAGACCGCAAAACATAATTGCAGAGCACCTTTAAAGATCAAGGACTGACTAAACATTGTAATTCATGGTAAAAGAGATCCAGTCAAGTCATACCCAATATAAACCAATAATAATGAATGCAAATGACAGTGTGCTCTCCAGCAGGTGCTTTTTAATAAGAAGGGTGATGACTCAACATAAAAGTAAATAGATAGGCCCTTCGTAGAGGGAAGCATGGATTTGTAGAGGTGCCAGAGCTCGATTTTAAAATAGAGATTGAATAACATTTTGAGCGACATACTTTTGCTGTCAACGCAACAACTATGAGATGGGTCTATCTTCCATAGTACATGCATTATAGGCAGTTCCCAAACAGAATGGTAAAGGTTTATACTCCCCCAACCACCAACAAGCATCAATCCATGGCTTGCTCGAAACAACGAGTGCCTCCAACTAACAACAGCCCTGGGGGAGTTTTGTTTAATTATTTTGATTTGCTTTGATCTTTTTGGATCATGGGACTGGGCATCCCGGTTACTGGCCCTTTCTCGTGAATGAAGAGCGGAGTCCACTCCTCTTGAGAATAACCCACCTAGCATGGAAGATATAGGCAGCCCTAGTTGAAACATGAGCTGCTTGAGCATACGAAACAGAATTTCATTTGAAGGCTTGGAGTTTGGCACATACAAATTTACTTGGAATGGCAGGTAAATACCGCATATAGGAAGGTATGGTGGACTCATATGGAACAACTTTGGGGTTTATGGAGTTTGGATGCACAAGCAGTATTCCCTCTTAGTACAGGTGAAGGCTAGCAAAAGACTGGGAAGCGACCAACTGAGAGAGCGACAACAGTCATAAACATGCATTAAAATTAATTTACACCGAATACAAGCATGAGTAGGATATAATCTACCATGAACATAAATATCATGAAGACTATGTTGATTTGTTTCAACTACATGCGTGAACATGTGCCAAGTCGAGTCACTCAATTCAATCAAAGGAGGATACCATCCCATCATACCACATCATAATCATTCTAATAGCATGTTGGCACACAAGGTAAACCATTATAACTCATAGCTAATCAAGCATGGCACAAGCAACTATAATCTCTAAATGTCAATGCAAATATGTTTACTTCATAATAGGCTAAATCATAAACGATGAACTCATCATATTTACAAAAACAAGAGAGGCCGAGTTCATACCAGCTTTTCTCATCTCAATAAGTCCATCATATATCGTCATTATTGCCTTTCACTTGCACGACCGAACGATGTGTATAATAATAATAGTGCACGTGCATTGGACTAAGCTGGAATCTGCAAGCATTCAACTTAAGAGAGAAGACAGGGTAATATGGGCTCTAAATTAAATAAACAATCATGCATATGAGAGCCACTAAACATTTTCAATATGGTCTTCTCGACCCCCAAAGGAAAGAAAAGATAATAAAACTATTTACACGGGAAAGCTCCCAACAAGTAAGAAGAAGAACGAGAAATCTTTTTGGGTTTTCATTTTAATTTCTACTACAAGCATAGAAATTAACTAACTAATTTTTTTTGGTTTTTCTTAAAGTTTATCAAACAGACAAGAAGAAAGCTAGAAAAAGAAATTTAAACTAGCATGGATAATACAATGAAAGAGTATGAGCACCGACGACTGGTGTGTGAACATGAATGTAAAGTCGGTGAGAAATACGTACTCCCCCAAGCTTAGGCTTTTGGCCTAAGTTGGTTTAATACCAAGGATCGCCTGGCTGATATCCGTAGTTGTAGCTGGAGGTGTAATCAGGATACCACTGGCTGGTCATCGCCGGATCCCACTGGAAAGATGATGCACGATAAGGGTCCAGTGCAGGTTCCAGCTCAGGTTCAGGTTCTAGAGTGGATGCTTGGGCTCGATGAGCATACACTACCTCCGGCGTGACAAGAAAATTATTTGCAAGCAAATCAAACAACAGAGGCGCAGGCAAAATAATAGTCTCATTGTATTTCTTATTAAATCTAAGGTTATACAAGAGCATCTTCTCTTCATTGTCAACAATAAACGTGTGGGCTACCATACTCTTGTAATATCCAAATATGGGGCCTTTTGTACGATTCAGGCTTAGCCATTTAGCAATGACGACACCCATACTAAAACTATTATCTCCAAGCAAGGCATGTTGAAGAATGATAATATCAGGAACACTAAAGTTTCCACTATTTCCACGACCAATCAAGCATCTACTAGCAAATATGGCAAAGTAGCGTAAAACAGGAAAGTGTATGCTAGAGATTTTTGCCTAGGAACCCTTATGTGGCTCCTCTACAACGATAGTGTTAACAAAGCCATCCACATCTTTACGACGGGGTTCCTCTAATTCTCCCTCATAGGGTATCCTACATACTGTGCAAAAATTACGTAAAGACATTTCTCTGAATTCATCATATAAATGAAATGATACTGAAGGCGGTGACTTCTTAGGATAATAATAAAAATTTTGCACGAAAGTATTGGTGAGTAAGAGATACTGATTGATCCGGTCGTGGAGGAAACCGGTGAGGCCTGCATTCTCGATCAAAGAATAAAAATCTTCATGAATTCCAGCTTCTTTAAAGAAATATCGCATGGCCATTCACACGGTCGTACTTCCGCTAAGCGAGGAAGATTATACTTGGCTTTTTTCCTTCTCTTTAGCTTGTTTTTCCTGAGAGCCCTGGCTAGAAGAGCCCCTCAAAAGTTCCTTAACATTTTCTGAAGATTTCTGAAATTTTAGTAACTTCAAAATAAAAGTGAATAAAACTAAACAAGATTGATAGCAACTACTCCTACAAGTGCCTAGAGCCTATATCATGCATCAGAATTGCTTGGGACCTCAAAAATTTAACATGCAAGCTCAAGAACATGGTCACCTATGCAGCAAAAATTTGCAATGAATAAAGCACTAGAACAAAAACTAATTGGACCAATGGAGGAGTCACATACCAAGCAACAATCTCCCAAAGCAGTTTTGTGAATGGAGCTTTGAGCAAGGAGATCGAAAATCGCAGCAAAATGAGCTATAACTCGTGCTTGAGCTGGATGGGGATTTTTTGGGTAGAAGATGAAGTGTGTGGGTGCTGGCATAAGTGGAGGGGGGCCACCAGGGGCCCACGACACAGGGGGCGCGCCCAGGGGGGTGGGCACGCCCTCCACTCTCGTGGCCTGGTGCTTGCCCCTCCTGCAGTGATTTCAGTGCCTAAAATCCTCAAATATTCCATAAAAAATCATACTAAATTTGCAGGGCATTTGGAGCACTTTTATTTTTGGGATATTTTTTATTGCACGGATAATTCAGAAAACAGACAGATAATACTATTTTTGCTTTATTTATTCTAAATAATAGAAAATAAAAAGAGGATATAGAAGGTTGTGCCTTCTAGTTTCATCCATCTAATGATCATCAAAATGAATCCACTAACAAGGTTGATCAAGTCCTGTTAACAAACTCATTCCGAATAACACAGAACCTAAGAAATTTCGAATAACACTAAGTTACCTCAACGGGGATATGAAAATCCCCAACAATAAGAATATCATACTTCTTCTTGACAGTAGGGAGAGGAAATTCAAAACCTCCAATAATGGTAGTTGGAACTTTTCCAATAAAATTGATGCTATGAACTTGAGATTGTTTCCTCGGAAAGTGTACCGTATGCTCATTACCATTAACATGAAAAGTGACATTGCCTTTGTTGCAATCTATAACAGCCCCTACAGTATTCAAAAAAGGTCTACCAAGGATAATCGACAAACTATCGTCCTCGGGAATATCAAGAATAACAAAGTCCATTAAGATAGTGACATTTGCAACCACAACAGGCACATCCTCACAAATACCGACATGTATAGCAGTTGATTTATCAGCCATTTGCAAAGATATTTCAGTAGGTGTCAACTTATTCAATTCAAGTCTACGATATAAAGAGAGAGGCATAACACTAACACCGGCTCCAAGATCACATAAAGCAGTTCTAACATAATTTCTTTTAATGGAGCATGGTATAGTTGGCACACCCAGATCTCCAAGTTTCTTTGGTATTCCACCCTTAAAAGTGTAATTAGCAAGCATGGTGGAAATTTCAGCTTCCGGTATCTTTCTTTTATTTGTAATGATATCCTTCATATATTTAGCATAAGGATTTACTTTGAGCATATCAGTTAAGCGCATTCGGAAGAAGATAGGTCTAATCATTTCAGCAAAGCGCTCAAAATCCTCATCATCCTTTGTCTTGGATGGTTTAGGAGGAAAGGGCATGGGTTTCTGAACCCATGGTTCTCTTTCTCTACAGTGCTTTCTAGCAACAAAATCTCTCTTATCATAACGTTGATTCTTTGATTATGGGTTATCAAGATCAACAGCAGGTTCAATCTCTACATCATCAACATCAACATAGCTATAACATGTAGTGATAATGTTAATGATAATGTTCATGTTGGTGCTCAACCTAGCAAAGACAATGATGTAGAGATTGAACCTGCTGTTGATCTTGATAACCCACAATCAAAGAATCAATGTTATGATAAGAGAGATTTTGTTGCTAGGAAGCACGGTAAAGAAAGAGAACCATGGGTTTAGAAACCCATGCACTTTCCTCCTAAACCATCCAAGTCAAAGGATGATGAGGATTTTGAGCGCTTTGCTGAAATGATTAGACCTAATTTCTTACGTATGCGCTTAACTGATATGTTGAAAGTAAATCCTTATGCTAAGTATATGAAGGATATCATCACAAATAAAAGAAAGATACCGGAAGCTGAAATTTCCACCATGCTTGCTAATTACACTTTTAAGGGTGGAATACCAAAGAAACTTGGAGATCCAGGTGTTCCAATTATACCATGCTCTATTAAAAGAAATTATGTTAGAACTGCTTTATGTGATCTTGGAGCCGGTGTTAGTGTTATGCCTCTCTCTTTATATCGTAGACTTGAATTGAATAAGTTGACACCTACTTCAATATCTTTGCAAATGGCCGATAAATCAACTGCTATATCTGTCGGTATTTGTGAGGATGTGCCTGTTGTGGTTGCAAATGTCACTATCTTAACGGACTTTGTTATTCTTGATATTCCTGAGGACGATAGTATGTCTATTATCCTTGGTAGACCTTTTCTTAATACTGCAGGGGCTGTTATTGATTGCAACAAAGGCAATGTCACTTTTCATGTTAATGGTAATGAGCATACAATACACTTTCCGAGGAAACAATCTCAAGTTCATAGCATCAACTCTATTAAAAAAGTTCCAACTATCATTTTTGGAGGTTTTAAATTTCCTCTCCCTACTGTCAAGAAAAAGTATGATATTCTTATTGTTGGGGATTTTCATATCCCCGTTGAGGTAACTTAGTGTTATTCAAAATTTCTCCGGTTCCGTGTTATTCGGAATGAGTTTGTTAACAAGACTTGATCAACCTTGTTAGTGGGTTCATTTTGATGATCGCGAGATGGATGAAACTAGAAGGCACAACCTTCTGTACCCTCTTTTTACTTTCTGTTATTTAGATTAAATAAAGCAAAAATAGTATTATCCGTCTGTTTTCTGAATTATCCGTGCATTAAAAAATAGTTTGAAAATAAAAGTGCTCCAAATGCCCCGCAAATTTAGTATGATTTTTTCTGGAATATTTGATGATTTTAGGCACTGAAAACACTGCAGGAGGGCCAAGCACCAGGCCACGAGAGAGGAGGGCACCCCCCTGTAGGGCGCGCCCCTGTCTCGTGGGCCCCTGGTGGCTCCCCTCCACTTATGCCAGCACGCACACACTTCATCTTCCACCCAAAAAATCCCCATCCAGCTCAAACCCGAGTTCTAGCTTGTTTTGCTGCGATTTTCGATCTCCTTGCTCAAAGCTCCATTCGCAAAACTGCTTTGGGAGATTGTTGCTTGGTATGTGACTCCTCCATTAGTCCAATTAGTTTTTGTTCTAGTGCTTTATTCATTGCAAATTTGTGCTGCATAGGTGACCATGTTCTTGAGCTTGCATGTTAAATTTTTTGAGGTCCCAAGCAATTCCAATGCATGATATAGGCGCTAGGCACTTGTAGGAGTAGTTGCTATCAATCTTGTTTAGTTTTATTCACTTTTATTTTGAAGTTACTAAAATTTCAGAAATTTTCAGAAAATGTTAAGGGGGTTCTTTAAAGGCTCTTCTAGCCAAAGCTCTAAGGAAAAACAAGACAAAGAGAAGGAAACACCCAAGTATAATCTTCCTCGCTTAGCGGAAGTACGGTCATGTGAATGGCCGTGTGAGGATTTCTTGAAAGAAGCCAGAATTCATGAAGACTTTTATGCTTTAATCGGGACTGCAGGCCTCACCGGTTTCATGAACGACCGAATCGATCAGTATATCTTACTTACCAATACTTTCGTGCAAAACTTTTATTACTATCCTAAGAAGTCACCTCCTGCAGTATCATTTCATTTATATGATGTATTCAGAGAAATGTCTTTACGTGATTTTCGCGCGGTGTGTAGGATACCTTATGAGGGAGAATTAGAGGAACCCCATCGTGAAGATGTGGATGGTTTCGTTAAAATTATTGCTGTAGAAGAGCCAAAGAAGGGCTCTGAGGCAAAAGTCTCTAGCATACACTTTCCTATTTTACGCTACTTTACTATATTTGCTAGTAGATGCTTGATTGGTCATGGGAATAGTGGAAACTTGAGCATTCCAGATATTATTATTCTTCAACATGCTTTGCTGGGAGACAATACTTTTAGTATGGGTGCCGTCGTTGCTAAACGGCTAGCCCTAAATTGTACAAAAGGCCCCATATTTGGAGGTATCTATGCTGCATGTCTTGCTGAACATTTTCAGATACTCATTAGGCACCTTGAGGAGGAGGAGACAAAATTACCTCCTCACATTTTAGATTACAAGAGCATGGTAGCACACAAGTTTATTGTTGACAACAAAGAGAAGATGCTTTTGTATAGACTTAGGTTCAATAAGAAACACTTTGAGTTTATTATTTTGCCTGCACCTCTGTTATTTGACTTGCTTGCAGAAAATCGCCTTGTTACGCCGGAGGCGGTGAACAACCATCTAGCCCAAGATTTTACTCCTGAGCCGGAACCTGAGCTGGACCCTTATCGTGCATCATCTGTCCAGTGGGATCCGGAGATGACCATCCAGTGGTATCCTAAGTACACCTCCCACCACACTGGGGAGAGTAGCGGCGGTCCTTGGTATTAAACCAACTTAGGCCAAAAGCCTAAGCTTGGGGGAGTACGTATTTCTCACCGACTTTACATTCATGTTCACACACTAGTCGTCATTGCTCATACTCTTTCATTGTATTATCCATGCTAGTTTAAATTTCTTTTTCTAGTTTTCTTCTTGTGTGTTTTTTAAACCTTGAGAAAAACCAAAAAATTAGTTAGTTTAATTTCCTTTCTTGTAGTAGAAATTAAAATGAAAAATCCAAAAAGATTTCTCGTTCTTCTTTTACTTGTTGGGAGCTTTCCCGTGTAAATAGTTTTCTTTTCTTTTCTTTCTTTTGGGGGTCGAGAAGACTATTTTGAAAATGCTTAGTGGCTCTTATATGCATGATTGTTTATTTAACTTAGAGCCCATATTACTTCTCTTCTCTCTTGAGTTGAATGCTTGCAGATTCCAGCTTAGTCCAATGCACGTGCACTCTTGTTATTATACACTTCGTTCGGTCGTGCAAGTGAAAGGCAATAACGATGATTTATGATGGACTAATTGGGATGAGAAAAGCTGGTATGAACTCGACCTCTTTTATTTTTGTAAATATGATGATTCATCGTTCCTGAGTCAGCTATTATGAAGCAAACATATTTGCAATGACATTTAGAGATTATAGTTACTTGTGCCATGCTTGATTAGCTATAAGTTATAATGGTTTACCTTGCGTGCCAACATGCTATTAGAACAATTATGATGTGGTATGATGAGATGGTATCCTCCTTTGAATGTATTAAGTGACTCGACTTGGCACATGTTCACACATGTAGTTGAATCAAATCAACATAGCCTTCATGATATTTATGTTCATGGTAGATTATATCCTACTCATGCTTGTACTCGGTGTAAAATAATCTTAATGCATGTTTACGACTGTTGTCGCTCTCTCAGTTGGTCGCTCCCCACTCTTTTGCTAGCCTTCACCTGTACTAAGCGGGAATACTGCTTGTGCATTCAAACTCCTTAAACCCCAAAGTTGTTCCATATGAGTCCACCATACCTTCCTATATGCGGTATTTACCTGCCATTCCAAGTAAATTTGTATGTGCCAAACTCCAAACCTTCAAATGAAATTCTGTTTTGTATGCTCGAGCAACTCATGTTTCAACTAGGGCTGCCTATATCTTCCATGCTAGGTGGGTTATTCTCAAGAGGAGTGGACTCCGCTCTTCATTCACGAGAAAGGGCCAGTAACCGGGATGCCCAGTCCCATGATCCAAAAAGATCAAAGCAAATCAAAATAATTAAACAAAACTCCCCCAGGGCTGTTGTATGTTGGAGGCACTCGTTGTTTCGAGCAAGCCATGGAGTGATGCTTGTTGGTGGTTGGGGGAGTATAAACCTTTACCATTCTGTTTGGGAACTGCCTATAATGCATGTAGTATGGAAGATACATCCATCTCATAGTTGTTGCGTTGACACCGAAAGTATGCCGCTCAAAATGTTATTCAATCTCTATTTTAAAAATCGAGCTCTGGCACCTCTACAAATCCCTGCTTCCCTCTGCGAAGGGCCTATCTATTTACTTTTATGTTGAGTCATCACCCTTCTTATTAAAGGCACCCGCTGGAGAGCACACTGTCATTTGCATTCATTATTATTGGTTTATATTGGGTATGACTTGACTGGATCTCTTTTACCATGAATTACAATGTTTAGTCAGTCCTTGATCTTTAAAGGTGCTATGCATTTATGTTTTGCGGTCTGAGAAAGGGCTAGCAAGATACCATTTTGTTATATCATGTTATGATTATCCTAAGAAAGTGTTGTCATCCGAGTTTTATTATTATAGATCGCTAGCTGATTATGTTATTGATATGAGTAATTGTGAGACCTATGTGTTATTGTTAGTATGGTTGGTTCATAATATTTGCTGAAACTTGAATGCTGGCTTTTCATGTTACAACAACAAGAGCAAATAGAGTTTGTAAAAGTTTTTCTTTATCACTTTCAGTTTATCAACTGAATTGCTTGAGGACAAGCAAAGGTTTAAGCTTGGGGGAGTTGATACGTCTCCAATGTATCTACTTTTCCAAACACTTTTGCCCTTGTTTTGGACTCTAACTTGCATGATTTGAATGAAACTAACCCGGACTGACGCTGTTTTCAGCAGAACTGCCATGATGTAGTTTTATGTGTAGAAAAGAAAAGTTCTCGGAATGTCCTAGAAATCCACGGAGGCACTTTTCAGAATTAATAAGAATTTTTGGTGAAAGAATCAAGGCCAGGGGGGCCACGGGTTGTCCATGAGACAGGGGGGCACCCCCCCTAGGGCGCGCCCTCCTATCTCGTGGGCCCCCTGGACACCTCCCGACCTCAACTCTAACTCCATATATATCGTCTCGGGGAAAAAGGAATCGAGGAGAAAGTTTCATCGCGTTTCACGACACGGAGCTGCCGCGAAGCCCTAATCTTTCTCGGGAGGGCTGATCTGGAGTCCGTTCGGGGCTCCGGAGAGGGGGATTCGTCGCCATCGTCATCATCAACCATCCTCCATCACCAATTTCATGATGCTCACCGCCGTGTGTGAGTAATTCCATCGTAGGCTTGCTGGACGGTGATGGGTTGGATGAGATTTACCATGTAATCAAGTTAGCTTTGTTAGGGTTTGATCCCTAGTATCCACTATGTTCTGAGATTGATGTTGCTGACTTTGCTATGCTTAATGCCTGTCACTAGGGCCCGAGTGCCATGATTTCAGATCTGAACCTATTATGTTTTCATGAATATATGTGTGTTCTTGATCCTATCTTGCAAGTCTATAGTCACCTATTATGTGTTATGATCCGACAACCCCGAAGTGACAATAATCGGATACTTGTCGGTGATGACCGTAGTTTGAGGAGTTCATGTATTCACTATGTGCTAATGCTTTGTTCCGGTTCTCTATTAAAAGGAGGCCTTAATATCCCTTAGTTTCCGTAAGGACCCCGCTGAACACGGGAGGGTAGGACAAAAGATGCCATGCAAGTTCTTTTCCATAAGCACGTATGACTATTTACGGAATACATGCCTACATTACATTGATGAATTGGAGCTAGTTCTATATCACCCTATGTTATAACTGTTGCATGAGGAATCGCATCCGGCATAATTATCCATCATTGATCCATTGCCTACGAGCTTTTCCCATATTGTTCTTTGCTTATTTACTTTTCTGTTGCTACTGTTACAACTACTACAGAAACCCAAAAACATTTATCTTTACTTTTGCTACCGCTACTATTATTATCATACCACTTTTGCTACTAACACTTTGCTGCAGATACTAAGTTATCTAGGTGTGGTTGAATTGACAACTCAACTGCTAATACTCAAGAATATTCTTTGGCTCCCCTTGTGTCGAATCAATAAATTTGGGTTGAATACTCTACCCTCGAAAGCTGTTGCGATCCCCTATACTTGTGGGTTATCAAGACTAATTTCTGGCGCCGTTGCCGGGGAGCATAGATCTATTCTCTGAGTCACTTGGGATTTATATCTGTTGATCACTATGAAGAACATGAAAGACGATCGAACAACTATTTTGCCCTCAACTATGAGGGGAGGTAAGGAACTGCCATCTAGCTCCGCACTAGATTCTCCTTCCGTTATAAGTAAGCTTGCGACACCTAAACCTACTATTTCTATGAATTCTGATATGTCGAATGTTATTGGTGATGCCACTTCTGCTATGCACGATGAAACTACTTCTGTGCTTGATACTACTGTGCCATTAGGTGAATTTATAGATGAACAACTTGCTAGATTTAGGGGGAATGAAAATATTGAAGAACCTATTATTGATGATAGTGATGATGAAGGTCCCCCCAATGATTATGTTTTACCTGTTGTTCCTAAGGGTTATGTTATGCATCAAAAAGCTACTATGGAAATTCTTGCTTGCAATGATAGAACTGGTCTTGAGAAATTATTAGCTAAATGGAAGCAGCAGTCTCTTAATGCTAGAATGAAACCCGATCCTGCTTTTGCTACTTCACCTATCTGTGTTACTGATAAGGATTATGAATTCTCTGTTGATCATGATATTATTACTTTAGTTGAATCTGATCCTTTTTATGGCCTTGAATCTGAAACTGTTGTGGCACATCTTACCAAGTTGAATGATATAGCCACCCTGTTTACTAATAATGAGAAGTCTCGCTATTTATATATCCTTAAGATATTTCCATTCTCATTAAAGGGTGATGCTAAGACTTGGTATAACTCTCTTGCTCCTAGTTGTGTGCGTAGTCCCCAGGATATGATTTATTACTTCTCTGCTAAATATTTCCCTGCTCATAAGAAACAAGCTGCCTTGCGGGAAATATATAATTTTGTGCAAATCAAAGAAGAGAGTCTCCCACAAGCTTGGGGGAGGCTTCTCCGGTTACTTAATGCTTTGCCTGATCATCCTCTTAAGAAAAATGAAATACTTGATATCTTTTATAATGGACTAACCGATGCTTCCAAGGACTACTTGGATAGTTGTGCTGGTTGTGTTTTCAGGGAAAGAACATTCAACGAAGCTGAAATACTATTGAATAATATGTTGACTAATGAAATAATTGGACTCTTCCCGAGCCAGTTCCTGAAGTAATTCCTGAACCAATTGAGCCAACTCCTGAGCCTATTCCTAAACCCACTCCGAAGAAGACAGGTGTTTTATTTCTCAGTCCTGAAGATATGCAAGAGGCAAAGAAATCAATGAAAGAAAAAGGTATTAAACCTGAAGATGTTAAGAATTTACCTCCTATTGAAAAATACATGGTCTTAATTTACCGCCTGAAGAACCACATTGTCTTGATAACCCGACATAGGTAGTAAGGTAAATTCTCTCTATAGATATGATAAAATTGAAGTACCCTCTACTAAATTTCATAGCCCATGCTTAGATGAATTTGTTGATTTTATGGCTAGACAAGAAAGTTTTAATGCTTATGTTGGTAGAGAGTTAAAGAATAATGCTTTCGAGATAGGACACGTAGGTGATAATCTGGCTAGAGTTAAAGATGAACTTCACCGCATTAGCAAATATGCTTCTATGGTTGCTACTCAAGCTGAGCAAGTACTTAAAGCTCAAAATGACTTGCTTGATGAATTGAATAATAAAAATGACTTTGCTGTTAGAGTGGCTACTAGAACTGGTAGAATGACTCAGGAACCTTTGTATCCTGAAGGCCACCCTAAGAGAATCGAACAAGATTCTTAGAGAAACAATTTAGAGGCACCTAGTTCTTCTAAAAAGAAGAAAAAGAAAAATGATAGAACTTTGCATGCTTCTAGTGAACCTACTGTAGTCACACCTGAGAACCCCAGTGATATTTCTATTTCTGATGCTGAAACACAATCAGGTGATGAACATGAACCTAGTGATAATGTTAATGATAATGTTCATGTTGATGCTCAACCTAGCAAAGACAATGATGTAGAGATTGAACCTGCTGTTGATCTTGATAACCCACAATCAAAGAATCAACGTTATGATAAGAGAGATTTTGTTGCTAGGAAGCACAATAAAGAAAGAGAACCATGGGTTAAGAAACCCATGCCCTTTCCTCCTAAACCATCCAAGTCAAAGGATGATGAGGATTTTGAATGCTTTGCTGAAATGATTAGACCTATTTTCTTACATATGCGCTTAACTGATATGTTGAAAGTAAATCCTTATGCTAAGTATATGAAGGATATCATCACAAATAAAAGAAAGATACCGGAAGCTGAAATTTCCGCCATGCTTGCTAATTACACTTTTAAGGGTGGAATACCAAAGAAACTTGGAGATCCGGGTGTTCCAACTATACCATGCTCTATTAAAAGAAATTATGTTAGAACTGCTTTATGTGATCTTGGAGCCAGTGTTAGTGTTATGCCTCTCTATTTATATCGTAGACTTGAATTGAATAAGTTGACACCTACTTCAATATCTTTGCAAATGGCCGATAAATCAACTACTATACCCGTCGGTATTTGTGAGGATGTGCCTGTTGTGGTTGCAAATGTCACTATCTTAACGGACTTTGTTATTCTTGATATTCCTGAGGACGATAGTATGTCTATTATCCTTGGTAGACCTTTTCTTAATACTGCAGGGGCTGTTATTGATTGCAACAAAGGCAATGTCACTTTTCATGTTAATGGTAATGAGCATACGGTACACTTTCCGAGGAAACAATCTCAAGTTCATAGCATCAATTCTATTGAAAAAGTTCCAACTATCATTTTTGGAGGTTTTGAATTTCCTCTCCCTACTGTCAAGAAAAAGTATGATATTCTTATTGTTGGGGATTTTCATATCCCCGTTGAGGTAACTTAGTGTTATTTGAAATTTCTCCGGTTCTGTGTTATTCGGAATGAGTTTGTTAACAAGACTTGATCAACCTTGTTAGTGGGTTCATTTTGATGATCGCGAGATGGATGAAACTAGAAGGCACAACCTTCTGTTCCCTCTTTTTACTTTCTGTTATTTAGATTAAATAAAGCAAAAATAGTATGATCCGTCTGTTTTCTGAATTATCTGTGCATTAAAAAATAGTTCGAAAATAAAAGTGCTCCAAATGACCCGCAAATTTAGTATGATTTTTTCTGGAATATTTGAGGATTTTAGGCACTGAAAACACTACAGGAGGGCCAAGCACCAGGACACGAGAGAGGAGGGTGCGCCCCCCCTGTAGGGCGCGCCCCCCTATCTCGTGGGCCCCTGGTGGCTCCCCTCCACTTATGCCCGCACCCACACACTTCATCTTCCACCCAAAAAATCCCCATCTAGCTCAAACACGAGTTCTAGCTCGTTTTGCTGCGATTTTTGATCTCCTTGCTCAAAGCTCCATTCGCAAAACTGCTTTGGGACATTGTTGCTTGGTATGTGACTCCTCCATTGGTCCAGTTAGTTTTTGTTCTAGTGCTTTATTCATTGCAAATTTGTGCTGCATAGGTGACCATGTTCTTGAGCTTGCATGTTAAATTTTTTGAGGTCCCAAGCAATTCCAATGCATGATATAGGCTCTAGGCACTTGTAGGAGTAGTTGCTATCAATCTTGTTTAGTTTTATTCACTTTTATTTTGAAGTTACTAAAATTTCAGAAATTTTCAGAAAATGTTAAGGAGGTTCTTTAAAGGCTCTTCTAGCCAAAGCTCTAAGTAAAAACAAGACAAAGAGAAGGAAAAACCCAAGTATAATCTTCCTCTCTTAGCGGAAGTACGGTCATGTGAATGGCCGTGTGAGGATTTCTTGAAAGAAGCCAGAATTCATGAAGACTTTTATGCTTTAATCGGGACTGCAGGCCTCACCGGTTTGATGAACGACCAAATCGATCAGTATCTCTTACTTATCAATACTTTCGTGCAAAACTTTTATTACTATCCTAAGAAGTCACTGCCTGCAATATCATTTCATTTATATGATGAATTCAGAGAAATGTCTTTACGTGATTTTTGCGCGGTGTGTAGGATACCTTATGAGGGAGAATTAGAGGAACCCCATCGCGAAGATGTGGATGGTTTCGTTAAAACTATTGCTGTAGAAGAGCCAAAGAAGGGCTCTGAGGCAAAAGTCTCTAGCATACACTTTCCTGTTTTACGCTACTTTGCTATATTTGCTAGTAGATGCTTGATTGGTCTTGGGAATAGTGGAAATTTGAGCGTTCCAGATATTATTATTCTTCAACATGCTTTGCTGGGAGACAATACTTTTAGTATGGGTGCCGTCGTTGCTAAAGGGCTAGCCCTGAATCGTACAAAGGGCCCCATATTTGGAGGTATCTATGATGCACATCTTGCTGAACATTTTCAGATACCCATTAGGCACCTTGAGGAGGAGGAGACAAAATTACCTCCTCACATTTTAGATTACAAGAGCATGGTAGCACACAAGTTTATTGTTGACAACGAAGAGAAGATGCTCTTGTATAGACTTAGGTTCAATAAGAAACACTTTGAGTTTATGGAAAAGAACTTGCATGACATCTTTTGTCCTACCCTCCCGTGGCAGTGGGGTCCCAGCGGAAACTAAGGGATATTAAGGCCTCCTTTTAATAGAGAACCGGAACAAAGCATTAGCACATAGTGAATACATGAACTCCTCAAACTACGGTCATCACCGAGAAGTATCCCGGTTATTGTCACTTCGGGGTTTTCGGATCATAACACATAATAGGTGACTATAGACTTGCAAGATAGGATCAAGAACACACATATATTCATGAAAACATAATAGGTTCAGATCTGAAATCATGGCACTCGGGCCCTAGTGACAAGCATTAAGCATAGCAAAGTCATAGCAACATCAATCTCAGAACATAGAGGATACTAGGGATCAAACCTTAACAAAACTAACTTGATTACATGGTAAATCTCATCCAACCCATCACCGTCCAGCAAGCCTACGATGGAATTACTCACACACGGCGGTGAGCATCATGAAATTGGTGATGGAGGATGGTTGATGATGACGGCGGCGACGAATCCCCCTTTCCGGAGCCCCGAACGGACTCCAGATCAGCCCTCCCGAGAGAGATTAGGGCTTGGCGGCGGCTCCGTGTCGTAAAATGCGATGAAACTTTCTCTCTGATTTTTTTCTCTGCGAGACGGAATATATGGAGTTGGAGTTGAGGTCGGCGGAGCCTCAGGGGGCCCATGAGACAGGGGGGCGCGCCCCACCCTCGTGGAAAGGGTGTGGGCCCCCTGGTCCTGATTCTTTCGCCAGTATTTTTTATATTTTCCAAAAAGTGCCTCCGTGGATTTTCAGGACATTCTGAGAACTTTTGTTTTCTACCCATAAAACACATCATTGCAGTTCTGCTGAAAACAGCATCAGTCCAGGTTAGTTTCATTCAAATCATGCAAGTTAGAGTCCAAAACAAGGGCAAAAGTGTTTGGAAAAGTTGATACCTTGGAGACGTATGAGTGATAAAGCCTTATAGTCCGATTGCCTGGTTTGTTGCGCTGAACACCTCCTTGAAGGACCCAAAAATGGGGTAAAGAGTGCTCAGGTTTATCCCGAACACCCCCGTGCTTCCTACGTGGGGGCAGTAGCCGATGACTGGCCAACTCTCAGGATTAATATATACAAAACGGTGGCACAGGAGGTAAAATTTTCAAATAACAGGCATTATATCATTTAAATGACCTTGTTCAAACATTACATAGGACAACATGAATGTATTCATGGGAATATAATGTCCTTGGTACATTGCTCCGCTACAAGGCGGTATCCTTTCAGGACACTATCATAATACAACTCGGGCTTGCGGTGCTCCTTCCCCTCTGGCGGTCCTTCGGTCATCAGTTTTTCAGCATCCACCTTCGCCCAGTGCACCTTCACGCGGGCGAAGGCCATTCGCGCACCCTCCATACAGACCGACCGCTTGATGACTTCAAGTCAAGGGCAGGCACTCATAAGCCACTTCACGAGCCCGAAGTAGCTGCTGGGAATCGGCTCGGCAGGCCATAGCCGGATAATTAAATCCTTCATGGCTAGTTCAGCCGCCTTATGCAGTTCGATCAGCTGCTTCAGTTGATCGGCAAAGGGCACTAGATACTCTGGCGCCAGATACTGCAACCAGAAGAGCTTCTCCGCAGTGCTCCTTTCTTCGGCTCGATAGAATTGTGCGGCATCAGATAGGCCGCGTGGCAGCTCCGCAAATACGCCTGGAGAAATCCGAATGCAAATTAGTAACGTGATTTTCTCCCTTCAAATATTCGCTTTGCATATAAAAAGCCTTACCCGCCGTGATCTTCCTCGCCTCCTGGATTTCCTGCAGGGCGCCTTGGGCTTCCCCGGGCATCGCGTGTGGCTTGACGAGCCTTGGTGAGTTTGGATTATTTCTCTTTTAAACTCTGCTCCAAGGTCTCGCATTTCTTCACGGCCTCTTGGAGCTCTTGCTCAGCTTTAATAACCCTGGCCTTGTGCTTTTCACGAAGATCCTGCTCTGCGGCTGCCTTCTTCTCGGCCTCGGCCACAACCTTCTTAAGAGCCTCGACTTCGGCCATCGCTCCTAGAGCACATCATGGAAATACTTTCATCATACTCAATTATTCATTCGCACTGAACGCGAACAAGGTTTTTTGCATACCTTGGTTATCCTCCAACTGCTTTTTCAATTGGCCAAGTTCTTCTTCGGCCCGCTCTAGACTCTGCTTCAATCGGGAGACTTCCGCAGTATGAGAGGCGGCAGTCTCTACAGACGCCTGCTTGTAAAAAAAGAGGGAGAGGTGCCGTAAGGTGAGTCTCCTGCGAACATGTATTTGATCCTCTATCCGATTCTTTCTTTAGAACACCAAACAGTGTATCAGGGGCTACTACCTATACTATAACACTCTTTGAAACCTCACAAACATACCTCAAAGCTTGTTATAAGACTGATGCAGGCTTCATTCAGCTCGCTCTCAGCAGACTGAATCTTCTCAATCACCGCACCCATAAGGTCACGGTGTTCTTCAACGATGGAGGCGATCTTCAGCGCCGCTGATAAGGTATCCGGCACCTCTGGTTGGGCAGAGGTTGCCGGTGGAACAGGCGCACCCCCACCTGTCGAGGGAGGCTGCCTGCCTGATTCCGGAGCCGTATCAGTCTCCGGAATTGTGTCCGGCTGGGGCCCAAATTCGAGATAGCCCCCGCCGTCGGTGTCCATGGGAGCCTTTTCTCCCGTGTGTCCGGCCACCGAAGTGTGACCCCCTAGTGCTGCCTTGATGGTCTTTTCACCCCCTCCTTGGCCTGGGTCCCTCTGGGACAATGCCTCGGCGTCGTTCATGTGTTTTGGGGAGGGGGCCTTGGGGGTGTCCCGCTGTCCATAGCATCCAAGCCCAGTAAATCCTCCGATGAGGATTGTTCAGTGCGGGACCTCGCCGGACTACAAAAAAGGTGTGGCTCAATGATTAAACGTCATACAATAGTGAGTCTGGATGTGCAAACGTGTCCGGATTTTATATATTCACGATTTCACCAGGGGATGGACCTGGGATCCCACTCCGGGCTGCTGTCGGTAGCGGTGGCGGATTCCTCAAGAAGGGGAGTTTTTCCCTTCTTTGGAGACTCAGCCTCCAAGTATGTGGAGGCCGTCCTTTTCTTTCTTCCCCTTGCTGGGGGGGGATTGGTTTTCCTCCTCTTCATCGTCCTCCTTGGAGGAAGAGCGGGCCTCGGAGTCTTCGGATACTATGTCCGAAGTGCCTCGGCGACGACGGCCGCCCCTGGTCTCTTTAACCTCTTTCTCGGTTTTCTTCTTCGGCGCCTTGTAAGGCGCCGGGACCAGCATCTTCGTCAGAAGTGTGCCGGCTGGTTCTTCTGGCAGCGAGGCCGGGGCAGTAGATCCACCCTGCCTTCTTCGTCCAGCCCTAGGAGAGTTGTGGAAAAATACATTGAGCGTTTCCCTTGGATTATACAGATAAAGCATGTGACTTGCCAACATACGAAGACTTACAGAACTTGCAGGGCGGGATAGTTGATACCCGCGGTCCTCGGCTGAGTCCGGCCACGATTTGCCGGACTTAAAAAGCACTTTCCAGATGTCTTCGTGCGATGAGTCAAAGAACCCTAGTAGGGTATCGTGCTTGGCCGGGTCGTACTCCCATAAATGGCAAGCCCTGTGTTGGCAAGGGAGAATCCGGCGAACTAACATCACCTGGACTACATTGACAAGTTTGATATTTTTGTCTTCCATACCCTTGACGTGCGTCTGGAGCACCGACAACTCGTCAGGCAAAGACCAGTTCAGGCCCTTCTTGGGCCAGGACGTAAGCCGCAATGGAGCTCCGGATCGGAATTCCGGAGCCGTGTCCCATTTTGTGCCGCATGACTCAGTGACATAAAACCACTGCTGTTGCCACCCTTTGACGGAATCATTGAAGGTACCTGATGGCCATGTGACATTGGGCATCTTGCTCACCATGGCTCCTCCGCACTTAACGTGCTCGCCGCTCACTACCTTGGGCTTCACATTGAAAATCTTCAGCCATAAGCCGAAGTGTGGCGAGATGCGGAGAAAGGCCTCGCACACGACGATGAATGTCGAGATGTTGAGGAAGGAATTGGGGGATAGATCATGAAAATCGATCCCGTAGTAATACATAATGCCGCGAACGAATGGCTGGAGGGGAAACCCTAGCCCGTAGACAAAGTGAGGGAGGAATACAACCCTCTCGTGGGGTTCCGGAGTAGAGACGGTCTGTCCCGCCATCGGGAGACGATGGCTAATTTTCTTGGCCAGATACCCGGCCTCCCAATGTTTCTTGATATCCTTCTCCCGGACGGTAGAGGCCATCCACTTGCCTCCTGCTCCAGATCCGGACATTTTCGGAGGGCCTTGGTGGGCGGAGAAGGTGAAAGCTTGGGCGCTGGAGCTCGAGCGAGAGAGAATGGATGAGTAGAGGAAGAAGAAGGCGTGGGTGAAAAAGGGGAGTCCTTATCTCCTTATAAAGGCAGCAAGGATCATGCGCCTCCCCACTTGCCCTGGAAACTCTCTTATCCCCCAAGCGCCATGATTAATGGCGCGGTTGGGCTACCCACACCCGTAGTGATGAGAATCCCGTGATAAGGGGACACAATCTCTGCTTTGACAAGACGTGCCAATAAAACCGCCTCGCAAGATGTGTAGTAGCAGGTTGAGAAAAATGGTTCATATAATGACCGGGCCGCGGCGTGATGTCATGCTATGAAAAGTTGTCAGCATATTAGATTTGTGGAATATTTTGCTCTCTACGGTGGTATGTGGAATTTGTTTTGCAGAGACGTACACGATCCTTGTGTTCAAAATCTTCTTTGGACTATTCGGAGAAGGAACCCGCCTTGCAATGCCGAAGACAATCTGCGCATTGGACTCATCGTCATTGAAGCTTGGTTCAGGGGCTACTGAGGGAGTCAAGGATTAGGGGGTCCTCGGACAGCCGGACTGTTGGACTATGAAGATACAAGATTGAGGACTTCGTCCCATGTCTGGGTGGGACTCTCCTTTGCATGGAAGGCAAGCTTGGCAACTCCGATTTCCTTCTCTGTAACCGACTTTGTGTAACCCTAGCCCCCTCCGGTGTCTATATAAACCGGAGGGTTTAGTCCGTAGGACAACAACAATCAGAATCATAGGCTAGCTTCAAGGGTTTAGCCTTTACGATCTCGTGGTATATCAACTCTTGCAATACTCATATCATCAAGATCAATCAAGCAGGAAGTAGGGTATTACCTCCATAGAGAGGGCCCGAACCTAGGTAAACATCGTGTCCCCTGCCTCCTGTTACCATTAGTCTTAGACGCACAGTTCGGGACCCCCTACCCGAGATCCGCCGGTTTTGACACTAATAGTCACCATGGACCTGTCCAACTATCCCTGAATGGATCGGATAAGTTGAATTGTCGATTGCCCTATACCCCGTACGCTGCTCGTACCCTGCAGGTCACCCCCGCTAATCACGTCCAAATCTCGGTGCCTCTTGCCCGCAATCTGCATGTGATACGCTTGATTGCCAACTTGCTGTTACCACCCCGGTTAGGCTTCCTCTCACGAATCTTCAAAGTATTTTCTATGATACTTATGTCATATGTGAACTCACAAGTACTTTGATTTGGTACATGCTTCTTATCTAGTGTCATTCTAGCAGGGATCCAACAGGAAGGATCCCCAGGAATACTATTGGTTCAGAGACGGATCTGCAAGGTTTAGGATCAGGTGTGTTAGATGTCAATCGATGGTTATCTCCAGTGACAGGGACAATTGAATTAAACACTGACGCGTCGTATATTGCCGTGAGTGGCCAGTGCTGCATCGGGGCGATTGCAAGATATGGTAGAGGCCTTGTGTTCTTCTGTATGTGCAAGAAAATTCCCACTACTCCTTTGTCGATGTTGCTTAGGCTACTGCGTCATTCGCTGGGCTGATACCCTGGCTTCGATGTACAGGGGTGCATTGATTGCTGAGACTGGTTGCCTTTTCCTGTCAAAGGAACTCCAACATGAGGCTGTTAATCTCTCTGCCTGTTTGCCGATGATCCAGGATATTAAATAGGTGATAAGTTCTTTTGCTTCAGTTCATTTCAATCATGTTAAAAGGAACAAGAACAATATGGTGCATGAACTTGCTGCTCTTACCAGATCGACAGAGGATTTGTTCATGGTTGCTGGAGAGAGGCATACTGGATCTTCATGTAATCCCGATCACTGGAGAGGGAGTAGTTTTATTTGGTGTGCTTCTTGATGTGAACTCACATTTTCAATGAACAGGAACACAAAATTCAGTGAGCATAAACAATATATTCAAGTGGAGCATTAGGTTCTTCCCCTCTACGATTTTTTTGAAATAGCTCTACGATTTCCTTGATGATTGCTAGATACCCCTGATTGGTTCAATCCATTATGTCTTGAGAAACAAAATGGTTTGGCATGGTGTTCTTGCTATGGTAATTAATGTTGATGTTTTATGCCTTTATGTTTCTCTGATACTTGCCTTGATTTTAACACTCCTGCATAACTCTGCATCTGAATGAACTTGAAATGACACTTTTATCCAAAGCACATCCTCCTTTCTTTCTGTGTAGGAAGCAATAGGGAGAAGCTACATGCATATGTATGATTGTAACCGTTTCTCTTAATGTATAACAAAGCTTTATGATCTAAAAAAAACTACAAGGAATACTTTTCAGAAGTTCCAAATATTCCCCAGGATATTGTGATGTCCCTCCGATGTTATCAGAACACTAACAGGTTTTGATGCAATACAGAGATAATATTGCACTCCCACACTATCCAATTTTAGGTTTACGATAATGTTCTCGCCTCTCTTGGTTTGATGGGAAAATAAGCAATAGGAGCAATGGCCACTTACATCCCTCGCTATAGCCGGCATGCAGGCTAGACACCCACACAGAGTAGGTAGGCCAAGGCCAATTAGGGACGAGGAATGGCTACATTACTCACTATCAAGTAAAGCAAGGTACTACAATGGTCATTCATTTGTTTGTTTCCTTTATTTGATCAAATCTCTTTCAATGCAGGTATGATAGATTTACAAAAAGAGTTGCACATAATACAAAATAAGTAGGAGTATCTCAAAATGGCAACATGTACATAATCTTTCATACAGTCTTTGTTTTGGAATCCCTATTATGTGTTTCATTCATACTTATGTGAGTCATATGAGATAACTCAAGTCGTATCACCATATTTAGTGAAAAAGTAGATCACATAATTCAGATTTTGTTATCTTTGTAATTATGAAGCAATTATAATGCCCATTGCAAAAAAAGACCACAAGTTCATATATAAACGACGCAAACAAAATAATTCGATTTGTGTATTATCATGTGCATAGGACCCAAATTTCCCGCAGCAAGGCATGGGGTATCGTCTAGACCCCTCATGTCTATAATATATAAATAGTTGATCCTCACTAAATCTAATTCTCTCAACATGCAACCCTCCACATCATCAAACATGCCAAGCCACCATCCAATAGAACTATTTTGTAGCACATGCATACTCCAGTTTAATTATTTCATCTGCAATGCTCTAGCATACATGCATACTCTTTCTTCAAACACAATTACTTCAAAAAATAATAGCTTCTGATTTTGATTATTTTACTCATACAAAATTTATCCAAAATTAAATTTTAAATCCCGCAGCAACGCGCGGGGAAATCACCTGACATAGTGCCCAGTGTAAGTTGCTGTTTTTTGCTTGTTTTTTACTTCACGGAAAATCAATATCAAACAGAGTCCAAACGCAACGAAATTTTTTGGAGAATTTTTCTAGGCCAGAAGACATAGGATTGGCCAAAGAAGTACCAGAGGGGTGCCCCGAGGGGGCACAACCCACCTAGGCGTGCCCTGGTGGGTTGTGCCCACCTCGATGGCCTCCCGCATTACCTCTTTGCTCTATAAATACCCCAATATTCCAAAAACCCTAGGGGAGTCGACAAAACACAATTCCAGCCGCCGCAAGTTCTAGAAACCACATAACCAATTTAGACACCATCACTGAGGGGTTCATCATCCTCATTGGTGCCTCTCCAATGATGCGTGAGTAGTTCATTGTAGACCTATGGGTCCATAGTTAGTAGCTAGATGGATTCCTCTCTCTCTTTTGATTCTCAATACAATGGCCTCTTGGAGATCTGTTTGATGTAACTCTTTTTGCTGTGTGTTTGTTGGAATCTGGTGAACTTTGAGTTTATGATCTGATCTATTTTATCCATGAAAGTTATTTGAGTTTGATCTGTTATATGCATGATTACTTATAGCTTCGTATTTCTTCTTCGAATCTTTGGTTTAGTTAGGCCAACTATATCGATTTTTCTTGCCATGGGAAGAGGTGCTTTGTGATGGGTTCGATCTTACGGTGCTCAATCCCAGTGACAGAAGGGGAAATGACACGTATGTATCATTGCTATTAAGGATAACAAGATGGGGTCTATTCCTACATGAATAGATCTTGTCTACATCATGTCATCATTCTTATTGCATTACTCTGTTTCTGTATGAACTTAATACACTAGATGCATGCTGGATAGCAGTCGATGTGTGAGGAAATAGTAGTAGATGCAAGCAGGAGTCGGTCTACTAATCTTGGACGTGATGCCTATATAATGATCATTGCTTGGGTACCGTCATAATTATTTGAAGTTCTATCAATTGCCCAACAGTAATTTGTTTACCCACTGTATGTTATTTTTCTCGAGAGAAGCCACTAGTGAAATCTACGGCCCCCGGATCTCTTCTTTATCATATTTTCCTTCGAGGTCTCTTTTTATTTGCTTTTATTTCCAGATCTATTAATCCAAAAACCCAAAATACCTTGATGCAATTTTTTATTTATTTATTTTATCTCGTGTTTCCGCGAGATCTTTTTATCCAATGTACTACAAATTTATCTATCTTTTTACCCGGGAGGGATTGACAATCCCTCTTACATGTTAGATTGTGATGTCTACTACGCAACCTTTCTTCTTGTAGACGTTGTTGGGCCTCCAAGTGCAGAGTTTTGTAGGACAGTAGCAAATTTCCCTCAAGTGGTTGACCTAAGGTTTATCAATCCGTGGAGGCGTGGGATGAAGATGGTCTCTCTCAAACAACCCTGCAACCAAGTAACAAAGAGTCTCTTGTGTCCCCAAGACACCCAATACAATGGTAAATTGTATAGGTGCACTAGTTCAGCGAGCAGATGGTGATAAAAGTGTAATACGGATGGTAGAAACACATTTTATAATCTGAATAAATAAAAACAACAAGGTAACTAGTAACAAAAGTGAGCAAAAACGGTATTGCAATGCTTGGAAATAAGGCCTTGGGTTCATACTTTCACTAGTGCAAGTTCTCTCAACAATGATAACATAATTAAATCATATGGCAATCCCTCAACGTGCAACAAAAGCCACTCCAAAGTTCCTATCACGGAGAACATAAGATGAAATTGCTTGTAGGGTACGAAACCACCTCAAAGTTATTCTTTCCGACCAGTCCATTGAGATATTCCTATAAGTGTCACAAACAACCCTAGAATTCATAGTAAAATAACACCATATGACACACATCAATCAACCCTAATGTCACCTAGATACTCCAATGTCACCACAAGTATCCATGGGTCAATTATAGGATATGCATCAAACAACTTCAGATTCATAATATTCAATCCAACATGAAGAACCTCAAAGAGTGCCCCAAGATTCCTACCAGAGAAACAAGGACGAAAATGTGCATCAACCCCTATGCATTGATTACCCCAATTCCACCTCGGGAATCCGCGAGTTGATTGCCAAAACATACATCAACTGAATCAATAGAATACCCCATTGTCACCACGGGTATCCCACACAAGACATACATCAAGTGTTCTCAAATCCATAATAGTATTCAATCGGATAATAGTGAAACCTCAAAGGTAAAACTCAACTCATCACAACAAGATAGAGGGGGATAAACACCATATGATACAACTATAATAGCAAAGCTTGCGGTACATCAAGATCGTGCCATATCAAGAACACAAGAGAGAGAGATCAAATACATAGCTACTGGTACATACTGATGTCTACTATGCAACTTTATTTTTGTAGACACGTGTTGGGCCTCCAAGCGCAGAGTTTTGTAGGACAGTAGCAATTTTCCCTCAAGTGGATGACCTAAGGTTTATCAATCCGTGGGAGGCGTAGGATGAAGATAGTCTCTCTCAAACGACCCTGCAACCAAATACAAGAAATCTCTTGTGTCCCCAACACACCCAATACAATGGCAAAATGTATAGGTGTGCTAGTTCGGCGAAGAGATGGTGATAAAAGTGTAATATGGATGGTAGAAATATATTTTTATAATCTGAATAAATAAAAACAGCAAGGTAGCAAATAGTAAATGGGCACAAAAACAGTATTCCAATGCTTGAAAATGAGGCCTAGGGTGCATACTTTCACTTGTGCAATCTCTCAACAATGCTAACATAGTTGGATCATATAACCATCCCCCGAAGTGTGATGAAGAATCACTCCAAAGTTCCTATCAAGCGGAGAACATAAGACAGAATTGTTTGTAGGGTACGAAACCACCTCAAAGCTATTATTTCCGTTCGATCTATTCAAGAGTTCGTACTCATAACACAAAGCTATTCTTTCCGTTCGATCTATCCTAGAGTTCATACTAAAATAACACCAAAGCAAATTTAGTTTTATAATATTCAATCCGACACAAAGAACTTCAAAGAGTGCCCCAAGATTTCTACCAGAGAAACAAAGACAAGAACGTGCATCAACCCCTACGCATAGATTACCCCAATGTCACCTCGGGAATCCGCGAGTTGAGTGCCAAAACATATATCAAGTGAATCAATACGATACCCCATTGTCACCACGAGTATCCAATTGCAAGCCATATATCAAGTGTTCTCAAAATCATAAAAGTATTCAATCCGGTAACAATGAAATCTCAAAGGGAAAAACTCAATTCATCACAACAAGATAAATAGGGGAAAACACCATATGATCCGACTATATTAACAAAGCATGCGATACATCAAGATCGTGACATCTCAAGAACACGAGAGAGAGAGAGAGAGAGAGAGAGAGAGAGAGATTAAACAAATAGCTACTGGTACAAACCCTTAGCTCCGAGGGTGGACTACTCCCTCCTCATCATGGTGGCTGCCGGGATGATGAAGATGGCCACCAATGATGATTCCCCCCTCCGGCAGGGTGCCGGAACGGGGTCTAGATTGGATCTTGTGGATACAGAGGCCTTGCAGCGGTAGAACTTCTGATCTCGGGCTACCCCGAAGGGTTTTGGAATATTTGGGATTTTATAGGGCGAAGAAGGGGTGCGGGAGGCCAACGAGGTGGGCACAACCCACCTGGGCGCGCCTGGGGGCTCAGGCGTGTCCTGGTGGGTTGTGCCCCCCTCGGGGCAACCCCCAGGTGCTGCTTTGGCCCATCCTGGGTGTTCTGGTCCATAAGAATTTTCCAAGGAGTTTCACGGTGTTTGGACTCCGTTTGATATTGATTTCCTGTGATGTAAAAAACAAGCAAAAAACAACAACTAGCACTGGGCACTGGGTCAATAGTTAGTCCCAAAAAGTGATACAAAGTTGCTATAAAATGATTGTAAAACATCCAATAATGATAATATAATGGCATGAATACTTCATAAATTATAGATACGTTGGATACGTATCAACATCCCCAAGCATAATTCCTACTCGCCCTCGAGTAGGTAAATGATAAAAGAAATAATTTATGAAGTGTGAATGCTAGAAAAGTGCACAAGTTTGATCAATGACAATTTCAATCACTTTTCCTAGCATCATAACATGATTTGTTTTCTTATAGAACTTCTCATGTTATAATAGCAACCAATTCACATGTTAAGGCCAAACAATGAATTCTCTTGAAACTCGACAACCTATGTTTTCAGTCACCAAGCATTTGCAATTCAACTTATTCAACAGAGTCTAAGTAAGAGGTCCACATACTCATCCAACATATAGTATTCTACAATTGCTAACACTAACACTCACCACATGAGGTAGTCCTGGATTAGGGGGCCCTCGGACAACCGGACAATGTACTATGGCCGGACTATTGGACTATGAAGACACAAGATAGAGGACTTCGTCCCATGTCCGGATGGGACTCTCCTTTGCGTGGAAGGAAAGCTTGGCAATTCGGATATGTAGATTCCTTTCTCTGTAACCGACTCTGTGTAACCCTAGCCCCCTCCGATGTCTATATAAACCGTAGGGTTTAGTCCGTAGGACGACAATCATAACCTCATAGGCTAGACTTCTAGGGTTTAGCCATTATGATCTCATGGTAGATCAACTCTTGTAATACTCATATTCATCAAGATCAATCAAGCAGGAAGTAGGGTATTACCTCCATAGAGAGGGCCCCAACCTGGGTAAACATTGTGTCCCCTGCCTCCTGTTACCATTAGCCTTAGACGCACAGTTCGGGACCCCCTACCCGAGATCCACCAGTTTTGACACCGACATTGGTGCTTTCATTGAGAGTTCCGCTGTGACGTCGAATATAGGCTTGATGGCTCGCATTGTTATCAACGACAACATCACCTCCAGGGGAGCCCTGGCTTTAGGCCAAACCCTCTGGCTGGGCGGCTTTACCATGGCCGCCCGCTCGGCCGTCGGGCCGACGATGACTTCTCGGGTCATCAAAAATCGCCTCCGCGTCAGCGTAGAATACTCCAAACAGATGGATCCGATGGAGTTGTCGTCTTTAAATGAGCTCCTGGATCGCATCGCCGCCTTAGGATTCGCTACGGACTACGATCGGATTGGGCTTAAACCCGATCAAAGAGAAATTGAATCTCCACCGATCACCCATCAGATAGCGGTAGTGGAGGAACAATTTGATGACTCTTCCCCTATGTTGAGGACAAACTATGTCTGGATCTCCGATCTCGCAGAGCCGGATACCCACCCGCGGGATGGCATGCCCCATACTCCGAACTTAGAATCAGACAGTGGGCCTGAAAAATTGGTAGATATCCCGGAGCCCGAACTGTTAAGCTCGGAAGTTTCTCAAGCTCTGGATCCCAGATTGGGTCAGGGTTCGGACTTAAAGCCACCCACCCACCCAGATATAAGCGATCTTACCCACATCAGACAGCAGTCCTAGGAAATGGTCCATCACTTTTGGGCCAGATTCCTCCTTGTCAAGGACAAGATCAAGGATTGTCGCGATGAAGACGCAATCTCATTATTCTGCAAAAAATGCACAGACGAGGGAATCCTCAATGCAATCAATCGCCGCCACGTATCACACTTCACTGACTTGGCAACCATAGTACAGAAGTACTGCACAATGGAAAGTGCCTGGAAAACTCAGGCAGCCTGTTGGGAGCCACCGGTTCCCACTAAACCCCTCGTCCGGACAAAAAGGATGCACCCTCGTCGGTCGCCCGATCCAATAACAAAAAAAATCAAAGCCCATTACGGGCCGCGGAACCGTTCTGGAGGGATGGCTCGATAGGCGATGCAAGATACACACAACATCGGATATCGTACCAACCCACAACCTTAGAGCATGTTGGATACTCTGGCAGGTGGCCAAGAGCGGCGAGGATCTCCTCACCAAAAATACCACAGAGCAACATCCCACGGAAGACAACAACCCTACGGTGCTGACAGTCTTCGAGACTTTTGCCTCAAACAATAGGCACAAAAGGGCACTCAGCAACCTCGCCGAAGTCTACCAAGTTGTAGCAATAAACCCCTGGAACAACACGGCCATAACTTTCAATGCCAGTGACGAACCAAAATTCAGAACAGTCCGGGCACTTGCCGCACTAGTCCTTAGTCCAATTGTGTACGGCTTTCAGCTTACCAAAGTGCTCATGGACGGCGGAAGCAGACTAAACCTCATTTATGAGGAAACTCTTAACAAAATGGAAATAGACAGGAGCCGCATTGAGCAAAGTAGCATGACCTTCCGAGGAATTATTCCCAGTCGGGAGGCACGGTGTGTGGGAAAAATCACACTTGATGTGGTATTCGGCACACCAGAGAACTATCGGTCCGAAGAGATAACCTTTCAAGTGGCCCCTTTTACCAATGGATATCATGCCCTTTTAGGGCGAGCCGCATTTGCAAGCTTCCAAGCTATACCACATTACAGGTACATGAAGCTCAAGATGCCCGGGCCCAATGGAATCATCACTCTTGACAGTGATCCGGACATAGCATCCGCGCTGAAAACAAAACCGCCGCCTTGCCCTCGAGGCATTGTCTGAAGCCCTCGCGGCCGAAGAATTAACCGCATTGCACTCCATGGTGGATAGGGACGATGTGATACTTGATAAGCGATCCAAATCCACCTCCTTCAAACCAGCAGACGAAGTAGTCAAATTCCAGGTCGACCCAATGGACTCCACGAAGACAACATCCATCGGGGCACAGCTGGACCCCACAGTCGATGCTACACTACAGGTGTTCCTACGCGAAAACTGGGACATATTTGCCTGGCACCCTTCTGATATGCCAGGAATCCCACGCAGGCTGGCCGAACATAGCCTAAACATATTGAAGGGATACAAGCCGCTCAAGCAAACATTACGGCGCTTTTCCGAAACCAAACGACAAGCCATGGGAGAGGAGCTAGCCAAGTTACTCGAGGCCGGATTCATCAGAGAGATAAAACACCCAGACTGGCTAGCAAACCTAGTGATGGTACCAAAGAAGGATAAATCCTGGCGCCTATGCGTCGATTTCAAAGACCTCAACAAGGCTTGCCCTAAGGATCCTTTTCCCCTCCCCGCATTGATCAGATCATCGATGCTAACGTAGGACATGACTCACTGTGTTTCCTCGACGCATACTCCAGATACCATCAAATCAAGATGGAGGAGTCTGATCAAGCCACAACAACATTTATCACCCCATACGGGCCTTTCTGCTTCAACACTATGCCTTTTGGGATCAAAAACGCCAGTGCCACCTATCAACGCATGATTCAAACATGCCTGGAGAAAAAAATCGGCAAGACAGTTGAAGCATACGTGGATGACGTAGTCATCAAAACTAAGCACGTTGAGTCCTTAATAGACGATCTGCATCTCACATTCGACATATCATACAAACCGCGCCGGGCCATTAAATCCCAGGTATTGGCCAACTTCATTGCTGAATGGACAGAGGCCGAACTCCCTAAAGAGTACGACACATATTCCAACTGGATCATGCACTTCGACGGCTCTAAAATGCTGACAGGCCTAGGGGCAGGCGTCGTCCTAACATCCCCAACTGGAGACACTGTTCAATACGTCCTACAAATATTATTCACTGACTCCAACAATGCAGCCGAATACGAAGCCTTATTGCATGGTCTTCAGATGGCCGTCTCCATGGGCATACAATGCCTGGAAGTGCGCGAGGATTCAAACCTCGCAATATCTCAAATAAATGGATATTTTGATGCCAAAGATCCGAAGATGGCGGCTTACCGTAATGCCGTTCTCAATACGTCGGCTCGGTTCGAGGGGCTCGAGTTTCACCATGTGGCTTGAGAAATCAAGCAGCGGATGTCCTTGCCTGCATCGGCACTAAGCGCGACCCCGTCCCACCTAACATCTTTCTGGAAAGGCTTTTTAAGCCATCCGTAGTGTGGCAAGGGGAGAGCGGCAATACCAATCCAGATCCGAATACAACCCCAGAGTCCGAACACACCAACATCATCGGCGGCTCAGCCATTGAAATTACTCCGTTGGCCCACCTCATCATGGCAGTCATCGCCCCATGGACCAAACCCTTCTTAGCCTACCTTAATAGGCGAGAGCTTCCTAAGGATCAGAACGAGGCACGCTGCATCGTGCGACGCTCTAAAGCCTACAAGGTTCACAAGGGGGAACTCTATAAGAAAAAGTGCTACCGGAGTACTTCAAAGATGTATGTCCGAGGATGAAGGGCGGAAGCTCTTGGCTGAAATTCACGCCGGTCTCAGCGGTCACCACGCTGCGGCTCGGGCCCTTGTAAGCAAGGCCTTCCATACAGGTTTCTATTGGCCAACGGCCCGAGCAGACGTACAGGACCTTGTTCAACATTGCGTCGGATGCCAGCTTTTCGCCAACCAAAGCCATATGCCACCCACCGCTCTACAAACAATCCCCATCACTTGGCCTTTTGCGGTCTGGGGGCTTGATATGGTTGAACCCCTTAAAGGAGGAAGCCATAAGAAAAATATCAGCTGGTCATGGTGGATAAATTCACTAAATGGATAGAGGCCAAACCAGTTAAAATGAACGAAGCCGGGCTAGTGATACACTTTATATCCAGTGTTGTGCACCGTTATGGTGTTCCACACAACATCATCACCGACAACGGCTCCAATTTTGGATATTGCCATAACCTTGACTATGAACAATCCGGATTGAGCAAGCGTCTTTATCGTGCTCATCAGTTGGTGGACTTCCATGCTATCTTCCTCCCTAGGGCTCCGAGGACGCCAGCTAAGGTGCTTCTTCAATGGAGGATTTGAATATTCGGGAAGACCCCTCTGAATTGGGTCAGGAAGGGAGAAATCTTTGATATAGAACCATTCGGAAGGCCATTCTTCGGATGCCTTCTTCGGTGTGCCAGAGAGGTATCCAGTCCCGGCGATGCGCCATATCTCGGCTCTGCTCACTTGGAATATGGATCCCTCTTGATTACGAGGGACGAGGAAAAACAGCTTCTTCCACAACTCATGAGCCTCACAACCCAGAAATAGCTCGCACAAAGAAACATAACCTGCAATATGCAGGATGAAGGCAGGTGTGAAATTATGTAGTTGGAGGCCATAGTACTCTAGAAATCCTCGGAGGAACGGATGGATTGGAAATCCGACGCCTCTCGGCAAGTAGGGAACAAAGCATACTCATTCCCCCTGGATGGGTTAGGGAACTTCTCCGCCTGTTCCCCGTCGTCGAAAGAAGCCAATCCGGCTCGAATGGGGACTAGATCTGTAGGGGGAAGAAACCCCTCGGTCTGCAGCTTCACCAGTTGGTCGTGGGATACGGAACACTTTTCCCAATCACCCTACTTGGGGCCGTGAGGGCGTGAGGAGGAGCTGGGAGCGCAAGCCATGTTGGGGTGGTTTCGGTGAGCAAGCTCTGAGGATTCCTCGTTTGGGGGATAATGGTGTGGATTAGATCTGAAGATCCCTAAGGGAGTCCTGGATAAGGGGGTATCCAGACAGCCGAACTGTATACATTGTCCGAACTATTGAAGCGTGAAGATACAAGACTCAAGACTTCGGCCCGTGTCCGGATGGGACTCTCCTTGGCGTGGAAGGCAAGCTTGGCGATCCGGATATTGTGTTTCCTTCCTTGTAACCGACTCCATGTAAACCCTAGCCCTCTCCGGTGTCTATATAAACCGGAGAGGTTGGTCCTTAGAAGGCCGATCAAAATTACAATCATACCATCATAGGCTAGCTCTTAGGGTTTAGCCTCTACGATCTCGTGGTAGATCTACTCTTGTACTACCCATATCTTCAATATTAATCAAGCAGGAAGTAGGGTCTTACCTCCATCGTGAGGGCCCGAACCTAGGTAAACATTTGTGTCTCTTGCTTCATGTTACCATCAGCCTAGACGCAAAGATCGGGACCCCCTACCCAAGATCCGCCGGTTTTGACACCGACATTGGTGCTTTCATTGAGAGTTCCTCTGTGTCGTTGCTGCGGGGCTCGATGGCTCCTTCAAGCATCGTCAACGATGCGGTCCAGGGTGAGACTTTTCTCCCCGGATAGATTTTTGTGTTCGGTGGCGTCGCACTGCGGGCCAGTTCGTTTGGCCATCTGGAGCAGATTGACAGCTACGCCCCTGGCCACCAGATCAGGTTTGGAAACCTGAACTACACGACTGACCTTCACGAAGACTCGATCTTCGACGGATTCGGGCCTGCGCCAGGAGCACCGGACAGCCACGACGGTCATGGCTTTGACCTGCTATCGGACAATACTCGGGATATTACCCCTGTAGTAGCCCCAGACTCAAATCCGGGGCGGGCTGCGTTGCCTAAAGACGGAGTGTTAGACTTCATCCCGCAGGCTGCACACTCATCGGCGGTGGAGCCGAACACGGGTCTCACCTCTGTAGAGGCCTATGACTTTGGACCCCCGGATTCGTATCTGGTTGTTGGTTCCAATCCGCGCACTCTCAAGCCAACTGAGCCAGGTTGGGCTCCGATAATGGAGTTTACTACTGCGGATATCTTCCAGTACTCGCCTTTTGGCGACATGCTGAACTCGTTAAAAACTCTCTATTTTCAAGGGACTTATGTCCGGCCTCCGGATGCTGACGACTTAAGTCACATAATCCAACAGCCTGGAGAGTCCGCCCGCAAGCTTTGGAAAAGATTCCTCACTAAAAAGAATCAAATTGTCGATTGTCCGGATGCCGAAGCCTTAGCGGCATTCAAACACAGCATCCGCGACGAGTGGCTCGCCAGACACCTCGACCAAGAAAAGGCAAGGACAATGGCAGCCCTAACAAGTCTTATGACCCGCTTTTGCATGGGTGAAGATAGTTGGCTACCTCGTAAAGGCACCAGCGACCCCAGCACATCCGAAATAAGGGATGGCAACGGAAAGCCACGGCGTAATAAAAACAAACGCCAAAACAAGGAAGAGATCCCGGATAACACAATGGTTAATGCCGGATTCAGGGGCTCTCGACCTAATTAGCAAAATAAGCCATCTAAAGGCAGTAAAGAGGGACCGTTCGGTCTGAACAGAGTCCTGGACAGACTTTGCCAAATTCATGGCACCCCTGACAAAACTGTGAACCACACGCACAGAGAGTGTTGGGTCTTCAAGCAGGCCGGCAAACTAAATGCCGAACACAAGGGAAGGGAAACACCAAGTGAAGACGAGGATGAACCTCGCCAGCCGAACACTGGGGGACAGAAAAATTCCCGCCAGAGGTTAAAACAGTAAACATGATCCACGCGACTCGCACAACCATGAGAAGGCACGAACGCGCGCATAGAGACGCACGTGATATAGATCCCATCGTACCCACACCTAACTACTGGATGTCTTATCCGATCACCTTCGATCAGTTGGACGGCCGAACTAGTATTCGGCGCGAAGGATCAGAGGCCTTGGTGCTTGACCCAATAATCAACGGATACCATCTCACCCACGTCCTCATGGACGGAGGCAACAGTCTCAATCTAATATATGAGGACACTGTCCGCAGGATGGGGATAGACCCATCCAGAATTAGCCAAATTAACACAACCTGTGAAGGGGTGATACCAGGCGTTGAAGCCTACAGCAGGGGCTCCGTCGTACTAGAGGTAACATTCGGCTCTCCAGGCAACTCCAGAAGCGAAAAAATACTCTTCATCATCGCACCCTTCCAAAGCGACTATCATGCATTGCTCGGAAGAACGGCCCTTGCCCGCTTCAACGCATTGCCGCACAATGGCCACCTTACACTGAAGATGCTCGTTCCACGTGGCGTCATCACCATTAGAGGAACCAAAGAGCGCTCCTCACGTGCAGAGGAACACGCGACGGCCCTGGCGGCCGGACTATAAGCGGCCTCCAATATCAGAAAACATGACTGGTCATTAAGACCACAGACACGGTTAGATGAGTCCGGTAGCCCAGAAAAAATTGAACCTGGGCACCGTATATGTAATCCCATAGAGGACACCAGGGGCTATAAATATTTAATAAAGCCCCACACTTGGCTCAACTCTATTTGCAGGCCAACATCTTACACTTTTATTATCCATCACATACTTACGTTGTACTCTCCTACGAGTTCTCTCTTTTACAGACAACGTTCGCGCGATACCCTTCCAGGATACGGCACAACGGAGACAAAGGCGCAGACGTGCAGCAGGGCCCCGCTCCATAGGTTTCTTTTTAGATTAAGCCCCTGTGTAAACCTTTTCTATTGCCTCTTGTTGTTTAACCATCCCATGGGTTCCATACCCACAGAGGATACTGCCGTTATTGGCATTTCGCCACGACAGACTTACGCACGTACCTGGAAACACAGGGTTTATAATGAATGGGCATTCTTGAGCCCATCATCTGTTATAAAGTCCGAATACCTTCGGGAGTGTTCGGCGTCACGAGTTTGGCCTTATATGCATTAGCTCCGAATCATGTCTTTGGTCAAATGTTAGGTTTGCCCGGCTCCTGGGTTTGCCGCCTTATGTTCCGTTATTATCGGCTTAGGTGGCCAAAGGAGAACTACTGCGATTGTGCCCTGGTTATTCTAGATGAGCACCTCAGTAGAGAAAGCCAAAAACTGACTGTCATGATACAGCGTGAGACTGATCAACCACTCGAAGACTCACTGGAATCTTTAGGATTCCTCCGCATTAACAAAGGGCCGTTTCCCGGACATGTACATACGCGCCCGTATTCGGATGCACGCGAAGGTACCAGGGGCTACATAGTAGCCCCTACTTTAGACTCCCATGGCTAAGCGAAAGTGTTACAGCTATATAGTCTGGTTGCCTAGTTCGACGTGTGATCACCTCCTTAATGGACCAAGACATTGGATCAAGTGTGATTAAGCATATTTTTTGCGAACACCCCCGCATTGTATGCGTGGGGGCTGAAGCCAACGACTGCTAACTTTCGGATTACACACACACACAAGCAGTGGTAGTTACCACCACCTGCGATTTGTATGTTGTATGTAGTATCTGTCGAAACCGAAAGTATGTATGTGTAGTATGTAGTATATAACAATGATTAGGTAGTATATATACTAATTTTTAGGTAGCATGTACCATTTTTTGAGTATGCTCTTTTTTACATACAAATATGTACGTATTTCACAAATATAACAAAAACTATGGGCTTATATGCAATTTTTTCATATAACTTGTTTTGAAATAGCTTAGATATAGTATATGAACATATTTAAAATAATAAAATAGTATGTATAGTACCATATGGTAGTATATAAGACATGTGAGGTAACTACCACCGGGTGGTAGGATGGATTTTCCCTATATATATATATATATATATATATATATATATATATATATATACATCTGAGCTATTCTGTTACGCGTAACAGAATATTATTCTGTTACCCTTTTTGAACTGACGGTTTCAGGTGGTTGTACTGATGTTTTCGAAGCGGTTGAACCGATACTTTCAGTTGTGTTTAACAGATCGTCTTCTTTAGTTCAAAAACTTCTTATATTTTTTTGTCGGAACGGGGCGTGTAATATATCGTTGGAAATCTCTTGACAACCATATTTCAAGTATATTGAACGTTTTTGCAAAATCATTATGGTTTAAGAGCAGTTTTGAAAAAACCGTTTTTTAACCGAAAAGTTGAATCGTATTTTGGACTCAATTTTCAAACCGTTTGTCGGAATTGAGCAAATAAGATGGCGTTGGAAAGCTGGTGAAAATCCGCATCTTTCATATATGTATTGTTTTTTTCTAATTCTATATTATTTAAAAGTAATTTGAAAATGGTGAAATTATGGGCGAAACGTATTTTCGCGATTTTTTGCAAACGGTTTGTCGGATTGACACAAATAATACGGCGTTGGAAAGCTACGGAAAATGCGCAACTTTTCGTATAGAAATGTTTTTTCTAATTCCTTACGGTTTAAAAACGAATTCGAATACGGTCAAATTTGATTTTGAACGCAATTTTTTTCAAAAGTTTGTCGAAATATGGCAAATAATATACCGTTGGATAGCTATTGAAAATGCGAAACTTAGTCATGTTGAGCGTTTTCTCTACTTTGCAACTGTTTAAGAGTAATTTAGAATACTACATAATGGATCTTGCTGTTTTCTCGTCTGAAAAACAGAGTAGTCGTACTGATATATGTGTATGTTTGTACTGAGCTATTTTTTGTAGAGTAATTTTGAATGGTTCCGAAAAAGGGTACTTGTACTGATGCTTTGCATTGGTTTGTACTAAGCGTGTTTTCACTAACTAGACTTTGCTCTGTTTTTTTGGTAATATTTTTCTCATAAATTTTCAACGGTTTACTGTATCGTCGCCCCTGTACTTGTATGGTTTGTATCATCGAACTGAAATATATTTTATTCAAAAAAATTGTGTTTGTTTTATTTTTTTAAATCGACATTTTTTTGACAATGTTGTTCTGAACTTCTCTCATTTTACGACTTGTACTGAGGTACTTACTAAGCAGGATTTTTATGGGGTTTCTTTTTTTTTGCTTGAACTTTATAATTTGAATTTCTGCCATTTCTTTTATTCTGAACGGACCATCGTTCTTAACTCGTACTGAGGTACTTACTACGCCCGAACTGGGGTGGCTATCACGTGTCTCGGCGTGTTTTTAACTCAATGATATTTTTTCATCAATTTACTGCCCATTTTTTCATCACACTTGAGAGATTGATTAATAGGTTACTTGATCACTTGAACTCGTACTGATCTCCTTATGAGTTTGTACTGAGCTCCTTATGAGTTTGTACTGATCTTCTTAGGATTTTCTTGAATTCAATAGACGCACTAACCGCGTTTAATCTTTTGAACATATATGTTAGTAATACATGGGCACATCAATTTTTTTTAACCGTGTTGGATGAGCACTTGTACTTGACTCTAGAAATTTTTTATATTTTTTTAACTTCTTTGCAATTTCATGGAACTGATTGCGGTTTGTGTTTTGAACTTATATGCTAGTAATACACGTTGAACATCAACCAAAATAGACAGGAAAGTGCATAGAGCTTCTTGTTTGAAATTCCTTGTTTAGTTTTCTAGAACTTATATGCTAGTACTACACAAACTTTCCCATACAATTTTTTGATGTCCACAGGGTCAGCAACCAAAATAGATAAGAAAGTGGAGAGAACACATTCACCACTCATATAAAGAGTAGAAAACCTGGAGAGAAATTTTTTTCATCTCGCAAAGTATGAGACGAGTCACAAACAAATAAATAACATTCATGTAGAGAATATGAGCACAGGAATATCAAATGTTTGAACTTTCTCGATGGAATCCATTGAACTTAAAACATTTTTAGCAAAAGACTGCAAGAGTGAAGGATGTGTTTTGCCATATTTTTACAAATGGATCACACTTGCTTTACAAAGTACTAGAAAGATCCCTGTAAAAACAGTACTACAAGATTTGTATCACAAGATCGCACAGAAGCTGTACTGATCTACACAGGAAGTTTTGCTACTTGTAAGAAAATAAAAATGAACTCTAACATGGAGAATCAACATACTGTACTGTTCAGATTGGGTAGATCGTTCAGTTTCATAACATGATCATCCATGCAACGCTAGTCACCTGGAAGGCAGAGCAAGAGCAGCCGCGCAAGGCAGAGCTCGGGTGGCCGCCGCACCCGACGGACTGTGGGATGGCACATCGTGTGGGCCGGTGGGGTGGCGCATCGTGGGTGCCGGCAAGTGCGGCTGCAAGTGGCTTCTAAGGTCTGACCTACCTGCAATAATTAACAATGTATTATTCCTGCACTGATGTATCCAAGATATTCTCATAAATTACTAGAGTTCGGCTGCTCCCTTACATAGCAGGACTGCTACTACTACTACAGATTAAATGTTGTATACATGTACCCTATACTAACCCAGAAGAGATTAAACATTGTCACTTTGATGTAATATTTTTTGTTTTGTATACTGACATCAAGAAAGAGTACAGAAAGATATGATCTACAATCCAGAACACATTTTTCAATAGCCAATAGATAAATACATGATTTTTCATGAATAAAATGTTTACTGTTGCCATGGGCAACAAATCTTTTTGCAACAATATGATGGATGAGCAGTAATATAAGGCAAGACATTTGAAGGATTGCCCATGCTAAAATAAGAAATTGCACTGAACTTAAAATAAGATTTGCACTAAACTAAAATGGATGAGCAGTAATATAAGACTCACCATTGGGAAGTAGATTGTAACGCCCCGGTTTCGATGCGCCAGGTGTCTGCCAGTTATTCTCCGTCGTTGCCATGTCATTTGCTTGCGTGTTGCATATTGTCATGTCATCATGTGCATTTCATTTTGCATACGTGTTTGTCTCATGTATCCGAGCATTTTCCCCGTTGTCCGTTTTGCAATCCGACGCTCCTATGTCCTCCGGCGTCCCCCTCTTCTCTCTTTTCGTGAGTGGGTGTTAAACATTCTCGGAATGGACCGAGTCTTGCCAAGTGGCCTCGGTATAGCACCGGTAGACCGCCTGTCAAGTTTCGTGCCATTTCGAGGTCGTTTGATACTCCAACGGTTAACCGCGTAGCCCGAAACCTCCCTTTTCTCTTGCAGCCCAACACCCTTCCAAACTGGCCCAAAACCCATCTAACTCCCCTCCATGCTCTTGGTCGTTCGATCACGATCGTGTGGGCGAAAACCGCTCCTCATTTGGACACTCCTAGCTCCTCCTACCTATAAAAACACCCCCTCCCCCGAAATACCGGATCATTTCCTATCCTAACCCTAGCCCCGCTCCTCTCCGCGCCGCCGAACACGTCCGGACGGAGCCGGACGCGTCCGCCCGCCGCCCCGGCGAACCAGGAGTTGCCACGTGGCCCCGACGCCCGCGCCGCCGCCCCCGGCCCGTCGAGCCCGCTCCCGGCCCCCACGGCCCGCCCGCCGCCGCAGCCCCGCGCCGGCGCCCGCCGCCGCCCGCCATCTCCGGCAGCCCCGCCAGCGACCCCCGCCGACCTCCGGCGACCGAAGCGCGCCGTCCTGCGCCGGCCGCCGTCGACCCCGCCGCCATCTCCGCGCCTCCCCGACCCCAGCACCATCCCGCGCCCGGACTCCGCCGGCCGCCGCCTCCCGTGCCGGCCCCGGCCGCCGCCGGCCGCCGCCGCGGCTGCCGCCGGCCGCCGCGCCGCGCGCGTCCTCCTGCCTCGCCGCCCGGCCTCCCCTCACCTCCTCCAACCGGATCCGGCGAGGAGCGCCTCGGATCCGGCCTCCCCGCCTCTCCGGCCCCCTTCCTCTCCATCTCCGGCGAAGATCCGGCGAGATCTGCTGCCGCCTCGAAGTCCGTGCAAAACTGGAGGTTGACCCCGAAATCCACGTCCCCGAATCTATGACATAATCATGACATGTTCATCGCATTGTATCTCTGCATCCGTAGCTCTGTTTTGTGCGTGTAATATGTCAAATTGTTCGTCTCAACGAGTACATCATTTCATTCCATTGCGTCATGTTCATTTGAGGTCATCTAGATGCCTGAATCATCGTTGCAAGAGTGCTTCATGATGTTTTCTGCTGTCTGTTTACAGAACGAGCTCTTTTGTCATTTTTTCCATGATTGATGTGTGCATCCTATGAGGTTGATGTCTACATGTGTTTTGATCTATGCTATGTCTTCTTTACAGAGGTGCTTACCATGTATTTTTGTGGTCAATGTGGTGACTAGCACAAGCATGCAAACTAGGCTTCGTAATGTTGCTAATTTTAGTCCCTATTCTGCTGTTATTTTGATGCCATGTAAACTTGATGCTACAGAGTTATTCATGCATAATTTGAGATACTTCAGTAAGGATGTTTTGAACATAGGGTTGTTCTCTATCCTTTGATGCCCCTGGTTGCAATTATGGAGTAGTCTAGCATGTCATTTTCGTGCTCTACTTTTGCTTCAAAATGTTTCCTGGCAGATTGTTTACATGTTATTCAATTTTGCCAAGGTTGTTGTAGTTGATCCTTGCATGCTATGAACTTGTTCTTACCTTGATTTGTTTCACAAACATGCCTTCTTACTGTTGGTTGCCTTGCCATGCCATGTATTGCTCTGTGGTGAGTGGTACAAGCTCATCAACATGCCTTCATAATTCTGTTTCTGCCATGTTTGAATCTGTATTATAACTTGCTATGTTTACATGGGTGCCATCATATTTTCTGATCCTTTTTGGCTCATGGTCAGTAAAGGACTTTTGATCTATGGGTTTAGTAGATTCATGCCATGTATTGTTTTGCTATTATAAGTTCCTGTAACATGTTGTTTGATAGCTCTAAACATTGCAACCTGATGTTATTTTCTGCAAAGTCTGAACTGTTATTATTTGCAATCTTGTCATGTGTGTTTGAGCATGTTCTAGTGATTTCTGGAGATAGCTCAGTGTTCATGTTTTGTTATGCTTTACCTGTACATCATGTCCATGCCTTTTGTTATCATGTTGGGGTGATGTAGCATGTTGTTTTGATGCTTGCAATATGCCTAGTTGCTGTTTTGGACAGCTTGTCCTTTAAACTTGTATGGAGTGTATGTGTTTGAACCGTTGCTCCGTTTTGAGTGTGCTCTATATGAAACTTGCTTAGTTTTGCATGTAGTTTAATATTATCATGTTGCATCCTTGTTTTGAGGTGTTTGCTTGATGTTTGGGTGCTTTTTTGCATCAATGCCATGTTTGTCTTGTTTTGCTCATATCTTCTAGGCCGTAGCTCCAAACTAAATGAACTTTATATGTAACTTGACTAGAATCTCGTGTAGATCATCTTTGTGCATCTTAGCTTGCTGTTTAACAACTTGAACATAAGGTTTATTCAGATCTGGACCAACTTCGAAATTTGCATATGAGGACTTACCGGAATTGTTATATGTTGTTCCCGGCCTCATTTAAACTTGCCTTGATGTGTGGCTCTTGTTTGCATCATCTCTTGCCATGAGTAGCTTCATGTAGTCTTGTCTTGCATCATACTTGTTTGTGCATCTTGTCTTGTTCATGTGTGGTGTGTTTACTATGTTGTGTGCTTCTTTTCGATAGTTCCTGTTTCGTTGCGATCGTGAGGATTCGTTCGTCTACGCTTAGTTCGGCTTCATCCGTTCGTCTTCTTCATGGACTCGTTCTTCTTCCTTGCGGGATTTCAGGCAAGATGACCGCTACCCTGGATCTCACTACTATCATTGCTATGCTAGTTGCTTCGTTCTATCGCTATGCTGCGTTACCTATCTTTTGCTCATCAAGCCATCCCAAATTGCCATGAACCTCTAACCTTTGACACCCTTCCTAACAAACCGTTGCTTGGCTATGTTACCGCTTTGCTCAGCCCCTCTTATAGCGTTGCTAGTTGAAGGTGAAGTTGAAGATTTCTCCATGGTGGACAGGATTTTGGTTGGGATATCACAATATCTCCTATATTATTAATGCATCTATATACTTGGTAAAGGGTGGAAGACTCAGCCTTTTGCCTAGTGTTTTGTTCCACTCTTGCCGCCCTAGTTTCCGTCATACCAGTGTTATGTTCCCGGATTTTGCGTTCCTTACGCGGTTGGGTGATTTATGGGACCCCCTTGACAGTTTGCTTTGAAGAAAACTCCTCCAGCAAGGCCCAACCTTGGTTTTACCATTTGCCTCACCACCACCTATACCCTTCCCTTGGGTCGGCCAACTCGAGGGTCATCTTTATTTTAGCCCCCCCGGGCCAGTGCTTGTCTAAGTGTTGGTCCGAACTGAGCTGCCTGCGGGGCCACCTCGGGGCAACTTGAGGGTTGGTTTTACTCGTAGCTAGTCTCATCCGGTGTTGCCCTGAGAACGAGATATGTGCAGCTCCTATCGGGATTTGTCGGCGCATCGGGCGGCTTTGCTGGTCTTATTTTACTATTGTCGAAATGTCTTGTAAACCGGGATCCGAGTCTGATCGGGTCTTCCTGGGAGAAGGTATATCCTTCGCTGATCGCGAGAGCTTATCATGGGCTAAGTTGGGACACCCCTGCAAGGTATAATCTTTCGAAAGCCGTGCCTGCGGTTATAGGTAGATGGGAGTTTGTTAATGTCCGGTTGTAGATAACTTGACACCAGATACGAATTAAAACGCATCAACCGTGTGTGTAGCCGTGATGGTCTCTTCTCGGCGGAGTCCGGGAAGTGAACACGGTCTTTGGGTTATGATTGACGTAAGTAGGAGTTCAGGATCACTTCTTGATCATTACTAGTTGACGACCGTTCCTTTGCTTCTCTTCTCGCTCTTATTTGCGTAAGTTAGCCACCATATATGCTTAGTCGCTGCTGCAACCTCACCACTTTACCCCTTCCTTTCCCATTAAGCTTTGCTAGTCTTGATACCCATGGTAATGGGATTGCTGAGTCCTCGTGGCTCACAGATTACTACAACAACAGTTGCAGGTACAGGTTGTGCGATGATCATGACGCGAGAGCGATGCTTGCTTTGCATTGAGTTCTTCTTCTGCTTCTTCGATCAGGGGATAGGTTCCAGGTTGGCAGCCTGGGCTAGCAGGGTGGATGTCGTTTGAGTTTCCGTTTGTGTTTCATCCGTAGTCGGATGATGCTCTTATGTATTGTGATGTTGTATTCGTGTGGCATTGTATGCCTCTTGTATGTATCCCCGCTATTATGTAATGTTGATGTAATGATATCCACCTTGCAAAAGCATTTCAATATGTGGGTCTATCCTTGGTGGGACCTTCGAGTTCCTTTTGGATAGGGTCGCATATTGGGCGTGACAAGTTGGTATCAGAGCCTCGACCGACCCTAGGAGCCCCCTTGATTGATCGTGTAGTTTGGCCGATGTTGAGTCTAGAAGAAAACTATTTTCGGAGTCTAGTTATATCGGAGAGTAGGAATTCTTTTTACTCCTCAGCCCCTTCGTCGCTCTGGTAAGGAATCTTGACGTAGGTGTTTTAAATTACTCCTCTTCCCTTTCAAATTTTCTTTAGGATGACGCAGTTGGTTTTCTGGTAGTTGTTCCTCAACTCTTTTCATCCGGTGCATTTCTCGTCAAGTTGACTCGAGCCTCTTCATCGTTCCCGAAGTTGTTTCTCTGTCCTCAGTTGTTTTCTTTTCCCACCCGCCCACCCTTCTACTTCTCAGAACCGGAGTCCATAAACGAGTATGCATCTTACTCGTGTGAAACCTTTGCTTTCTTTCAACCGGTGTTCTCTATTCAAGATATTCGTCGATTTCCCCTTCCAAGTTGCCTTTGTTTTCCCGCCCTCCCACCCTTTCTCTTCCCGGAGTCTGAGTCTCTTTCGACCATCTATCTCATTCGTGCGGAACCTCTTCAGTCTTTTGTAAATTATTTCAATCGATGAATTCTCGTCTTGGTGGACATTCTTCATCTCTTTTCTTCTCCGGTGGACTCAATTCAAGTTTTTTTTGGGTTGATCATATTCTTTTCCTCGAAGTGTTCTCCTTGCTCGTTTGCCTCTCGCCATTTTATCCTTCCGGAGTGTTCAAGACATCTCAGGAGATTCGTCTGTGTTCCAATTAAATCGAGGTTGTCACCTCATTCAAATATTTCAGTTGTTCCGGTGCATCATCTATCTCTTCAACAGTCCTTTCCAACAGTGTTATCTCTTCAGTGGGCCCTAACCCACATGTATTTTCCCAGGATCTTACCTGACTCTTCTAATTCGCCCGGAGTATTCTCAATTCTTTTCAAGTGTGACATAAGAATGGATTTCATCAGTCACATGCCTTCTCCAAGATCTCGTTCAAATTCTTTTCATTGTTGGCTCAACTTCTTCGCTTTTCATTCTCCCGGAGTATCTCAGTAATTTTGGTGGTGTTTCTCGTCGTCAGTTCAAGATTGAAGAAGAGTTTTCCCTCTAAATCTTGCCCGTTCTCTCGAAGATTCGTGGTTCTAGCTTCTTGTTATCCTCGAGAATTATTTCAGTTTGTCAGATATTCTCTCTTAACCATCCGGAGTTTGTCAAGAGTTGTTTTTCCATTTCTTTTCACCGGAGGCCATCATTCCAGCTATCGTTCTCTAATTATCCCGGTGCTTCGTTCAAGTGTTCTTTTATCAGTTTGTTGCATCTTTGTTCTTTTGCATCTAATCCCCTATTGCTTATTGGTTCTTCTAATTCTTCCCGGTGATTCATTCTCTTTCGTCATTCAATTTTGAATTTTTACGGTGGTTCGTTCAAGATTCTTTTTCCTTGATTATCATTTTAATCCATTCATTCTTTCCAATCCTACCGGTGGTTCATGAAGACCTTCTCAAGTTCGCGATATGTCACTTCTCAATCCTTTTCAAGAGGAATAAGTAGTATGCAAAATCCATTGCTTGTCATCAATTTAATTTGATGAAGGATAAGCATACAATAAATCTTATTCTTATTCCATCCAAGTGAGTAATCCCTTCCTTTGGAGTTTGTTCTTGATGAATAAATTCTAGTTCCAAGTCTTTTCATCTTTTCTTTTTTTTTCCCGGAGTTCAAATTTCCTCAGCCATTTCGTCGGAACCTCGATCTAAATCATCGCAAGCTTTAATCTTATTCTTTCATCCTTCATTGTATCTCGTCATCCTTTTGTTTACCGGAGTTCTCCATGGTGGTTCTTCATGATTTAATCCATTCTTCAAGAGTTCATCAAGATTCTTATCGAAGGAGCTCAAGTATCTTTTCTTCTCGCGTCTCGGAGTGCAATTAATTCTCCGTATTCTTTTGAAGTGGAGTTTTGCATTTCTTCATTCTTCTAAGTTATCCAATCGTTTCCGTTTGCGGCGGGTTATCACCTCATAATTTTTGAGATGTTTTCCATAAGTCCACAACAAGCTTATTCTTTCGTTGTTGATTTACTCAACAACTCCGTTCAACCCTTCCTGCTAAGTTCTTTTCATTCCATTCTTTCAATTCTTCCGGAGGCATTGTGTTGTTCATCTCTTCAAGTATCATTCAATCCTCTCTAGCTCGTGTTCTACTCCTCCATGTTTCAACCGGAGTGCTGCCTAAATCCTTTAAATCTTATCCGTTTCTTATCTCGTTCTAACCGGAGTTGTTTCCGAGTCTATCTGATTCCGTGAGCTTTCGATTCTCGTCATTCTTGTCATTCTTCTCTTTTTCTCAAGTTCTCTCGATTCCTTGCTTCTTCTCTTGAGTTCTTGTTTCACCTCATCCTTTTTCCCTTCCGTCTCGGTCCTAAGATCTCGGGACGAGATCTCTTGTTAGTGGAGGAGTGTTGTAATGCCCCGGTTTCGATGCGCCAGGTGTCTGCCAGTTATTCGCCGTCGTTGCCATGTCATTTGCTTGCGTGTTGCATATTGTCATGTCATCATGTGCATTTCATTTTGCATACATGTTTGTCTCATGTATCCGAGCATTTTCCCCATTGTCCGTTTTGCAATCCGACGCTCCTATGTCCTCCGGCGTCCCCCTCTTCTCTCTTTTCGTGAGTGGGTGTTAAACGTTCTCGGAATGGACCGAGTCTTGCCAGGTGGCCTCGGTATAGCACCGGTAGACCGCCTGTCAAGTTTCGTGCCATTTGGAGGTCGTTTGATACTCCAACGGTTAACCGCGTAGCCCGAAACCTCCCTTTTATCTTGCAGCCCAACACTCTTCCAAACTGGCCCAAAACCCATCTAACTCCCCTCCATGCTCATGGTCGTTCGATCATGATCGTGTGGGCGAAAACCGCTCCTCATTTGGACACTCCTAGATCCTCCTACCTATAAAAACACCCCCTCCCCCGAAATCCCGGATCATTTGCTACCCTAACCCTAGCCCCGCTCCTCTCCGCGCCGTCGGACACGTACAGACGGAGCCGGACGCATCCGCCCGCCGCCCCCGGCGAACCAGGAGCTGCCACGTGGCCCCGGCGCCCGCGCCGCCGCCCCCGGCCCGCCGAGCCCGCTCCCGGCCCCCGCGGCCCGCGCCTCCGCCCGCCTCGCCCGCTCGCCCCGCTGCCGGATCCCGCCGCTGCCTGGCCCGCCCGCCGTAGCGGCCCCGCGCCGGCGCCCGCCGGCGCCCGCCATCTCCGGCAGCCCTGCCGGCGACCCCCGCCGACCTCCGGCGACCGGAGCGCGCCGTCCTGCGCCAGCCGCCGTCGACCCTGCCACCATCTCCGCGCCTCCCCGACCCCAGCACCGTCCCGCGCCCGGCCTCCGCCGCCCGCCGCCTCCCACGCCGGCACCGGCCGCCGCCGCGGCCGCCGCCGGCCGCCGTGCCACGCGCGTCCTCCTTCCGCGCCGCCCGGCCTCCCCTCGCCTCCTCCAACCGGATCCGGCGAGGAGCGCCTCGGATCCAGCCTCCCCGCCTCTCCGGCCACCTTCCTCTCCATCTCCGGCGAAGATCCGGCGAGATCCGCTGCCGCCTCGAAGTCCATGCAGAACTGGAGGTTGATCCCGAAATCCCTAAGTCCTCGAATCTGTGACATAATCATGCCATGTTCATCGCATTGTATCTCTGCATCCGTAGCTCTGTTTCGTGCGTGTAATATGTCAAATTGTTCGCCTCAACGATTACATTATTTTATTCCATTGCGTCAAGTTCATTTGAGGTCATCTAGATGCCTGAATCATCATTGCAAGTGTGCTTCATGATGTTTTCTGTTGTCTGTTTACAGAATGAGCTCTTTTGTCATTTTTGCCATGATTGATGTGTGCATCCTATGAGGTTAATGTCTACATGTGTTTTGATCTATGCTATGTCTTCTTTACAGAGGTGCTTACCATGTATTTTTGTGATCAATGTGGTGACTAGCACAAGCATGCAAACTAGGCTTCGTAATGTTGCTGATTTTAGTCCCTGTTCTGCTGTTATTTTGATGCCATGTAAACTTGATGCTACAGAGTTATCCATGCATAATTTGAGATACTTCAGTAAGGATGTTTTGAACATAGGGTTGTTCTCTATCCTTTTATGCCCCTGGTTGAAATTATGGAGTAGTCTAGCATGTCATTTTCGTGCTCTACTTTTGCTTCAAAATGTTTCCTGGCAGATTGTTTACATGTTATTCAATTTTGGCAAGGTTGCTGTAGTTGATCCTTGCATGCTATGAACTTGTTCTTACCTTGATTTGTTTCACAAACATGCCTTCTTACTGTTGGTTGCCTTGCCATGCCATGTATTGCTCTATGGTGAGTGGTACAAGCTAATCAACATGCCTTCATAATTCTGTTTCTGCCATGTTTGAATCTGTATTATAACTTGCTATGTTTACATGGTTGCCATCATATTTTCTGATCCTTTTTGGCTCATGGTCAGTAAAGGACTTTTGATCTATGGGTTTAGTAGATTCATGCCATGTCTTGTTTTGCTATTATAAGTTCTTGTAACATGTTGTTTGATAGCTCTAAACATTGCAACCTGATGTTATTTTCTGCAAAGTCTGAACTGTTATTATTTGCAATCTTGCCATGTGTGTTTGAGCATGTTCTAGTGATTTCTGGAGATAGCTCAGTGTTCATGTTTTGTTATGCTTTACCTGTGCATCATGTCCATGCCTTTTGTTATCATGTTGGGGTGATGTAGCATGTTGTTTTGATGCTTGCAATATGCCTAGTTGCTGTTTTGGACAGCTTGTCCTTTAAACTTGTATGGAGTGTATGTGTTTGAACCGTTGCTCCGTTTTGAGTGTGCTCTATATGAAACTTGCTTAGTTTTGCATGTAGTTTCATATTATCATGTTGCATCCTTGTTTTGAGGTGTTTGGTTGATGTTTGGGTGCATTTTGCATCAATGCCATGTTTGCCTTGTTTTGCTCATATCTTCTAGGCCGTAGCTCCGAACTAAATGAACTTTATATGTAACTTGACTAGAATCTCGTGTAGATCATCTTTGTGCATCTTAACTTGCTGTTTAACAACTTGAACATAAGGTTTATTCAGATCTGGACCAACTTCAAAATTTGCATATGAGGACTTACCGGAATTGTTATATGTTGTTCCCGGCCTCATTTAAACTTGCCTTGATGTGTGGCTCTTGTTTGCATTATCTCTTGCCATGAGTAGCTTCATGTAGTCTTGTCTTGCATCATACTTGTTTGTGCATCTTGTCTTGTTCATGTGTGGTGTGTTTACTATGTTGTGTGCTTCTTTTCGATAGTTCCTGTTTCGTTGCGATCGTGAGGATTCGTTCGTCTACGCTTGGTTCGGCTTCATCCGTTCGTCTTCTTCATGGACTCGTTTTTCTTCCTTGCGGGATTTCAGGCAAGATGACCGCTACCCTGGATCTCACTACTATCATTGCTATGCTAGTTGCTTCGTTCTATCGCTATGCTGCGTTACCTATCTTTTGCTCATCAAGCCATCGCAAATTTCCATGAACCTCTAACCTTTGACACCCTTCCTAGCAAACCGTTGCTTGGCTATGTTACCGCTTTGCTCAGCCCCTCTTATAGCGTTGCTAGTTGAAGGTGAAGTTGAAGATTTCTCCATGGTGGACAGGATTTTGGTTGGGATATCACAATATCTCCTATATTATTAATGCATCTATATACTTGGTAAAGGGTGGAAGACTCAGCCTTTTGCCTAGTGTTTTGTTCCACTCTTGCTGCCCTAGTTTCCGTCATACCGGTGTTATGTTCCCGGATTTTGCATTCCTTGCACGGTTGGGTGATTTATGGGACCCCCTTGACAGTTCGCTTTGAAGAAAACTCCTCCAGCAAGGCCCAACCTTGGTTTTACCATTTGCCTCAGCACCACCTATACCCTTCCCTTGGGTCGGCCAACCCGAGGGTCATCTTTATTTTAGCCCCCCCGGGCCAGTGCTTGTCTAAGTGTTGGTCCGAACTGAGCTGCCTGCGGGGCCACCTCGGGGCAACTTGAGGGTTGGTTTTACTCGTAGCTAGTCTCATCCGGTGTTGCCCTGAGAACGAGATATGTGCATCTCCTATCGGGATTTGTCGGCGCATCGGGCGGCTTTGCTGGTCTTATTTTACTATTGTCGAAATGTCTTGTAAACCGGGATTCCGAGTCTGATCGGGTCTTCCTGGGAGAAGGTATATCCTTCGCTGATCGCGAGAGCTTATCATGGGCTAAGTTGGGACACCCCTGCAGGGTATAATCTTTCGAAAGTCGTGCCTGCGGTTATAGGTAGATGGGAGTTTGTTAATGTCCGGTTGTAGATAACTTGACACCAGATACGAATTAAAACGCATCAACTGTGTGTGTAGCCGTGATGGTCTCTTCTCGGCGGAGTCCGGGAAATGAACACGGTCTTTGGGTTATGATTGACATAAGTAGGAGTTCAGGATCACTTCTTGATCATTACTAGTTGACGACCGTTCCTTTGCTTCTCTTCTCGCTCTTATTTGCGTAAGTTAGCCACCATATATGCTTAGTCGCTGCTGCAACCTCACCACTTTACCCCTTCCTTTCCCATTAAGCTTTGCTAGTCTTGATACCCATGGTAATGGGATTGCTGAGTCCTCGTGGCTCACAGATTACTACAACAACAGTTGCAGGTACAGGTTGTGTGATGATCATGACGTGAGAGCGATGCTTGCTTTGCATTGAGTTCTTCTTTTGCTTCTTCGATCAGGGGATAGGTTCCAGGTCGGCAGCCTGGGCTAGCAGGGTGGATGTCGTTTGAGTTTCTGTTTGTGTTTCGTACGTAGTCGGATGATGCTCTTATGTATTGTGATGTTGTATTCGTGTGGCATTGTATGCCTCTTGTATGTATCCCCACTATTATGTAATGTTGATGTAATGATATCCACCTTGCAAAAGCATTTCAATATGCGGGTCTATCCTTGGTGGGACCTTTGAGTTCCTTTTGGATAGGGTCGCATATTGGGCGTGACATAGATGTACTGAAAAGCATACAAAAGATGAACTTGTGCATCTTGTTTTGCTGGAACCTACACAAAACAGGAACAAATATGAGAGATGAGGTTTTGTCAAGAAGACTCCAAATCAATTTCTTTATGGTGAGAAACTTCTGTACCTACACTTGAACTTGTGTGACATGATTATGTCTGTCGAATCTCTAATGTTCCGCACTGAACTTAACTGACATACATGATACTCCGATGTACTACACTGAAATGACATACTGAACTGAAGTAGAATACATGTTGAACTGCTAGACCAAAGAAAAATTCAGAAACTGTACAAGGCCAACTTGGACGGATGTGCAATGCTTGGTGAAGATGGTGGCCGCAACGCACGACTCTACTTGTACTAGCGTCAACGCTCCACTTGGACGGCTGCCAGCACCCCTGGTGGATGAGCTCATGCCCCAGGGCAGCAAGGCGACCAACAGGAACTGTACAAGGTCGTTCTTTTTCTCAGCAACGGACCACAACAAGGTGGAGGTGAGGAGGGGAAGCAGGGGTATGGAGCTGCTCCTGCCAAAAACGGGTGCTCTTGCTCGTGGTCGCCATCCACGGGACGCCGACAATGGGATCCAACAACGGATGTGCAGGAGAGAGAAAGTGTATTATCATCGTCATCATCAATACAGAACAATGGGATGGTACCATCATAATTAAAGAAAGTGATCTCTAATCTAATGCCTAGTGTACGGTGGTGTTCATTGTTTATGGTGGCCGACTGATTGGCTTGTTTGTTGCGTTGCCTAAATCATAGCCGAAAATAAAGGAGCAGATGATGCATGAAGTCAGACATCCATTACCCATAACCCAAAATACTCACACGATCTAGTAATTTCAGAATTTTTGCACCACACCGTGGAGCTTTTTGCTTCTGCCCGAGCAATTCGGAAAAAAGCAGGCGGCTATTTGTTGCTGTACCACATACAGACACATTAAAGAGAGAGCCTGTTAGGCAGAGAGAAGGAGCCTGCGTGATCTAGAACTACAGGTGAACCTCGAGCGACGCATAAGGTTGTGGTCCTGCCATCAGGTAGCTGCCCTACAGAGTATAGGATTGTGCGCAGGTCTTGCAATTTGTTGTCTACTCGTAGAAGGGTCAGCATGGATGGGCACTGAGTAACAAGAATTGAACTCAAACTATTACAAGAAATTGAACTGAACTAAATTCGTTAATCGAACTGAAATGAAAAATCAGTTTAGTAAATGAGAGTTGAACTGATGGTATTTTTTTGTGCGCACTGAAGAACTGATGCAGAATGGTCATACAGAAAATATACCAAAGAACTTGATACGTCTGGCAACGCTCATGCAGAACGGCGCCCTCGCCGGAGAGTAGCCCGCCAGCACCCACCACCCCGCTTCCGCCGCCGCTGGGAAGTAGGGCCACCGCGGCGAGGAGGACGGCCCAGATCTTTTTGACATGATTTGATGAAACCTCTTTCCTTTATTAGATACAACTGTCTTTTCCGTCTTTATCAGGTTAAGTAACAAGTGATCATCAATCTACATTTCTGAATCTGAAAGATCAGCATAGTCTCGACCTGTGGCTGGTGGGACAAGACATGGGAAAATATATCTTCTCCATTTTTCTATCTTGTTCTTGGTAAACACTCATCGCCAAAGATCTGTTTGGTCAGTCCTACCTGATGATTACTAGGAGTGTCTGATAACAGGTCCCACTGGCTTAAATGGGCAGTAATAAGCATTCATATATTGTGGAGTACTCTGTCTCAGATTAGATCAGTCTTAATTAGTCTAGTCCCCTGTACTCGATTAGATCAGGTTTTGGTGTGGGCTATTGTCGCTGTCACACGAGTTCTCCAAGAATGGCATATTTGTGGCTGTAATAAAACTAAAAACTGTGTGGCCTCTGACTACGCAAAGCAAAACTAGTAAATCTAGCACCAACAATCGGTTCAAAAGAAAAAGAAACCGATGGGCATGAAAATACCGCTCCGAGATTAAAATTTCTGGCCCCTGTTAAGCTGCACTGCTTCAGATGAAATACACATGTGCAGCCCAACTCGTTCTACCGTCAGAACCAAGGTATGGTCTCATCTTTCTATGCCAATAACTATAGTGCATTGGAGGTGTTGAAGGTCCGTCACCCAAGACCGTTCGAAACAAAGACAAAAGTGAAACAATGGTTTGATCGCACGAAAACTATTGTAGAGTTGCAGTACCTGATCGACAATGGTGCATTGCATCTCAAGAGGAAGCTGAGCGAAGTCGTCAAACTTCGTTCCTATTAGGATCTGAATAGCCGTCTGCCCACAAGGGAAAAAAGTAATGTACGTTCAGCTACTACAATATCAAGAACCCTAAACAATATTCATCATTCAGCTAAAGCATTGATGGATTACAAATTCATATGAAGAAAGAACTCAAAAGAGAACAAGACCAACCTTATTCCATTTCCTGGCCCTCTCGTACCAATCGGTAACATTGCAGCAACCAAATGGAAAAACCAGCAATCATAAGCACCTAGGGATGGGACGGGAGAAACCCAATGGACTCAGAGTTAGTTCTATGAGCCTGCAAATGCTGTGAAACTAAGGTGGATGCTGCTAGTACTAACTTATTGAGCGTGCACCGGCTGGTGAGATCGAACATGAACAAGATGGCCACGGCGTCCTTGCACGCGATCGGGACGTGGTCGGCGGACTGGCGGTGGCCCCCCGCTGGGAAGTAGGGCCACCGCGGCGACGAGGACGGCCCAGATCCCTGGCTTGAAGACGAAGGGGTTGGGTGGCAGTGTCTCAGTCGTGGGTCCTCGGGGAAGGGGGAAGGCAGCCGGACCTCGGGGAGGAAGACGGCGGAGCGCGGGGAGGAAAGCGCTGGCGTGTGGGGAGGGAGGCACCCGTCGCGTGGGGAGGGAGGCGGCGGCGCGTGGGGAGGGAGGCAGCGGCGGCGACGCGTGGAAGCGGGGAGGCAGCAGGCAGCGCGTGGGAGCAGGGAGGCGGCAGGCGGCGGCGCGTGGGAGCAGGGGGGTGGCGGCGCGTGGGAGCAGGGGAGCGGCAACCGACGGCGCGTGGGAGCAGGGGGCGGAGCCGTCAGGAAGGGGTGGTTCGAGAAGATGCTGGGAGGTGGGGTGGGCTTTCTCTGTGTTTCGGGCGGGGGTGCAGCACCGGGTTTTGCAAAATGGATCGGGCCCTTATAGGGGCGAGGGGTAACAGAATATATATATATATATATATATATATATATATATATATATATATATATATATATATATATATATATATATATAAACGGCCGCACAGGGGATACAATCATATTTTCAGGCAAACAGTATAAATATAGCCTCATAATCAAAATAAACATTGTTTTTACAATGATTCGATTCATCACTCGAATAAAACATTCTTCGAGCACTGCGCCTCTATTAGGCGGGCACCTTCTGTAACCTGCGCCAAGTAGTGCTCGGCCGGATATTGGCCCCCCACCGGATCCTGGTCGCTATAATGGTGGCCTCCATATCCGTCCAATAGGCTTTAACGCGGGCAAGGGCCATCCGCGCACCCTCTATGCACGCCGACCTCCTCATGGCATCGATCCGAGGCACGGCCCCAAGGAATTGCTGCACCAAACCAAAGTAACTGTCCGGCTTAGGCCCCTTCGGCCAAAGATGGTCTATTACAGACCGCATTGCAAGTCCGGATAGCCTGTGAAGCTCCGCTATAGCAGCCATCTTGTCACTTAGCGGCAGCGGGCGAGTGGGAGCATTAAATTGCGACCAGAAAAGCTTCTCCACTTCCTTACCACCCTGATCATCGAAGAACTTGGCAGCATCAGCTGTACTCTTCGCCAAATCCGCATACGCGTCCGCAGGACTCCAGCGTCCATCCAGGGGAGCGTACTTCGGATCAACAAACTTCGTCCGCAGCAAGTAGGAGCCCCAAACCACAATTTTACTGGCCTGTTGAAGCTCCTCCCGCGCACCCCTGAGCTCGGTCCGTATTTCCTTGGTGGCATTAAGTGCATTGTCCAGATCGGCCGAACTATCCTTATGCTCCTTCTTAAGGAGCTCATACCGGTCAGCGGCATTTTTTAACTCAATAGCCATTTCGGCTATCTTTTCCTTGCTTCGGCGATGAGCAGCCTGTTCGACTCTCAATTCCTCGGCCGCCTTTAGGGCAGCCGCATTGCTCACCCAAGCTTGTTCCTTGGCTTGAGCAAGTTCTGCCATCAGGGCCTCCATGGCAGCAGCACCATCTGCAGTCCAAACATATTGCATTAATATCATGCCGCTTCATATTTCCCTATACAAAGGAAGGCAGAACACATACCTTGTGATTTATCCAGCCGCTCGTTCACCAGCGTGATATCGGCATCAATCGATCCAATCTGCCTCGTTAGTTCGGCAACTTCAACGGACTGGTCGGCGGCCGGACCCACAGGTACCTGCACGTATTTACAGCGCAATCTTTGATTTATGATCCCCCATTTGCCGCCTAGGGAGGGCGACCAGAGTCTCAGGGGCTACTATCTATATGGAGCACACCTAGCGCGTGTCTCACACCTAAAGAAATAGTGTATTCTTCACTACATACCTCAAAGCCTCTGAGCACGCTTGTAAATGCTTCATTCAAACCGCTCGTAGCGGATGAAATCTTCTTGAGCACCTCGCCCATTAATGAGTTGTGCTCCTCCGAGAGCGTAGATCGCTCCAGTAGGCCAGTCAGTACGTCCGGCCGGACATTGAACTGTGCCAGACCCTTCCCATCTCCCCTCATGTGAGCCAAATGCTCTGGACTCAGGGCGGCTGACGTATGGGATTCCGGCTTCGGCAGATCCGGACTCCTCCATGACGACACCTCGGTGTCGCCCGCTTCATGAGTCGGAGAGGCGGGTGGGGTCTCGCTCTCCATCATCTCCGGAGGAAGGTCCCCCGAAGACGAACCCTATTGAGAAGAGCTGCTAGCCAGACTGCAAAAGGTCGAATCCTGGTTATTGATCTAGGAGAAACACAGTACCTTCAAATTTTAGATTGACTTACAGCTCGGTGGAGGGCTGGCGCGTTGGTGGGCATGACGCGGTGAGGGTGCCCGTCGGGGCAGGCCCCCCTGGGGATACCTTTTCCCCTGGTTTGGGCATCTCCGCCTCCAAGTTTTCGGAGGCAGCCCTCTTCTTCTGCACGGGGAGGAGGCCTTAGCCTCCCTTTCCCGACTATCCTCCTCAGGGGAGGTAACAATTCCCCCGGTTCGGATGCATAGCGTGTGGAGTTCGGTTTCTTCGTTCTTCCCCTTGTCCTTCCCTGAGGGCATTCTGCTGAGTACCCGGTCAACCATCTTGGCCATGGTGGGACCAGGCGAGCCTTCGGGAAGTGGCGCCGGACACCCGATTCTCTCCGCCTTGCTAAGCCATTCCTGGCCACGGATGATTTCCAGAATAAACAATTATGACAGATACAAAACAAGGTGGCCGGTATCAAGGTTACTTACTTGGGTATCTGGGCGATTGCAGCTTAGGCCCGCATCCTCGGTGGTGTCCGGACACTCTATTTTCAGTCTGAAGAACAATTTGCACATCCCTTCGAGTTTCAAACTGAAGAAGTGCTTAATAGTTTGCGGACCCTCTGGATTGAACTCCCACATCCGGAGAGGCCAGCGTTGACACGGCAACATCCGTCGGATTAACATCACTTGCATTATGCTAATAAGATTTATGTCCCTCTCAAGAAGCTCCTGGATACGGCTCTGTAGTACTGGTACATCGCCAGCGGGCCCCCAATTCCATCCGACATCAGTCCAAGACGCTAGTTGTGACAGAGGGCCCGAGCGAACTCGGGGGCGGCCACCCACTTTGTGCCTCTGGGAGCCGTGACATAAAACCACCTCCGTTGCCATACATCGGATACTTCTGGGAAAGAACCCTCTGGCCATGGGGCATCGGCGTTCTTGCTTATTACGGCACCTCCGCACTCCGCATGTTGCCCCTCGATCATCTTTGGCTTCACATTGAAGGTCTTAAGCCATAAGCCGAAGTGTGGGGTGACATGGAGGAAGGCCTCGCACACTATAATGAACGACGAGATATGGAGGATGGCGTCCGGAGCCAGATCATGAAAATCCAACCCATAATAAAACATGAGCCCCCTCACAAAAGGATCAACGGTGAGGCCCAAACCACGAAGGAAGTGAGGAACGAACACAACACACTCATTGGGCTTCGGTGTAGGGATGACCTGCCCTGGAGCGGGAATCCTGTGCCGGATGTCGGTAGTGTGATATCCGACCTCCCTAAGATTTGCAATGTCTTCCTCTTGGATCGAGGAGGCCACCCACCGGCCTTGAAGGTTGGATTCGGACATATTGGAGGATTTGGGGTGTTTGGGCTTAGGTCTTGGGCATTGGAGCTCGAGGTGCGAAAAGGTGCGAGGGAGGTGGAAAAGAGGCATAGGCCTCGACCCCTTTATAAAGGGGATGAATATCAAGAGTCCTCAGCTTGACAGCTTGAGGCTTATCTAAAAACACACGGAGTTATACCAACGGTCGTCGTGGGGTCACGCACGCCCATATTAATGGAAAATCCCATAATAAGAGGAACACGATCTCTACCTCGACGGGACGTGCCAATAAAACAGCCTCGCAACACGAGTCGAGGTGGGGCAAGGAATGCCGGTTCGCATTGGACCAGGCCACGATGCAAGGGCACGACGTATGAAGATGGCCAGCGGATCAGATTTATGCTATGGTATGTGAAGATCATCTTGCAGATCCGGACACGGTTCGAGTGTTAGATAATTACTTTGGAGTATTCAGAGAAGGAACCCGCCCTGCAATGCTGAAGACAAGACTGTGCGCCGGACTCATCGTCATTGAAGCCTGGTTCAGGGGCTACTGAGGGAGTCCTGGATAAGGGGGTATCCGGACAGCCGGACTGTATACATCATCTGGACTATTGAAGCGTGAAGATACAAGACTCGAGACTTCGGCCCGTGTCTGGATGGGACTCTCCTTGGCGTGGAAGGCAAGCTTGGCGATCCGGATATTGTGTTTCCTTCCTTGTAACCGACTCCATGTAAACTCTAGCCCTCTCCGGTGTCTATATAAACCGGAGAGGTTGGTCCTTAGAAGGCCGATCACAATTACAATCATACCATCATAGGCTAGCTCTTAGGGTTTAGCCTCTACGATCTCGTGGTAGATCTACTCTTGTACTACCCATATCTTCAATATTAATCAAGCAGGAAGTAGGGTTTTACCTCCATCGAGAGGGCCCGAACCTGGGTAAACATCTGTGTCCCTTGCTTCCTGTTACCATCAGCCTAGACACACAGATCGGGACCCCCTACCCGAGATCCGCCGGTTTTGACACCGACCATCCCCGTCTCTTTAATAGAAAATTTTCTCATACAGTCAGGGTGGTAGATGCAAAAATGCCCCGACCTCTCGTATTCGCTCGACACGTGGAAGCTGAAATCATGAAGGTGCAGAAGCCGATGAGTGCGTCATTAAATGAAAGGCCAGACACTGCTATTTAAGTCAGGTACTTTGAAGTATTCGGAGAAGGAACCCGCCTTGCAATGTCGAAGACAATCTCCATGCCAGACTCATCAACATTGAAGCCTGGTTCGGGGGCTACTGAGGGAGTCCTGGATTAGGGGTCCTCGGACAGCCGGACTATGTACTATGGCCGGACTGTTGGACTATAAAGACACAAGATAGAAGACTTCGTCCTGTGTCCGGATGGGACTCTCCTTTGCGTGGAAGGCAAGCTTGGCGATTCGGATATGTAGATTCCTTTCTCTGTAACCGACTCTGTGTAACCCTAGCCCCTTCCGGTGTCTATATAAACCGGAGGGTTTAGTCCGTAGGATGACAATCATAACCTCATAGGCTAGACTTCTAGGGTTTTACCATTACGATCTTGTGGTAGATCAACTCTTGTAATACTGATATTCATCAAGATCAATAAAGCAGGAAGTAGGGTATTACCTCCATAGAGAGGGCCCGAACCTGGGTAAACATTATGTCCCCCGCCTCATGTTACCATTAGCCTTAGACGCACAGTTCGGAACCCCCTACCCAAGATCCGCCGGTTTTGACACCGACACCGCATACAAATGAGCAAAACGTTTCAACCGGACACATAGAAAGATAGGGGCTTATAATTTTGCCTCCCAACGTATTCGCCTTTGGGTGACGTCAACAATAATAACTCATGGTACCCATATTCAGCTGGACATATGTGCCTAGATCTTTCCTCACCACATGATGCTTGCCAAAGGAGAAAATAAAAAGTAATAGAAAGAAAAACTTGATTCTTGCATAAAAGTAAATACATAAAGTAAAAGATATGCCCTTCACGGAGGGAAGCAGAGGTTGCCATGCACTCATTTGTTTGTATGCTCAACCCCTTAGTGCAAACGAACATCACGTTATATTGCCCCTTGTGATAGCAACCTTTATTATGCAGTCTATCGCTTTTATTCTTCACCATCACAAGTTCATACAACGCTCAATTTTCTCTTACACTAAATGATCTAACACTTTCAGAAGCAATTTTTATTGCCTTATTGCACCGATGACAACTTACTTGAAGGATCTTACTCAATCCATAGGTAGGTATGGTGGACTCTCAAAACAAGATTTGGGTTTAAAGGTTTTTGGATGCACAAGTAGTATCTCTACTTGGTGTGGAATTTTTGGCTAGCCAAGATAGGGGGCAAGCACCACATGTTGAAGGATCCATGACAATATAACTTCTATGTGAATATGAACAAACATAAATCATTACGTTGTCTTCCTTGTCCAACAACAACAATTTTGGCATATAATATTTTGATGGGGGCTCACAGTCACAAAAGATTTCCAAGATAGTGTATTTGCATGTGAAAGTTCTCTTCCTTATACTAATTATTCATGAATTGCTTGTATGACCAACATTGTGATTGTCAAGCCTCAAAAGATTTCACTTTCTAAACCCAATGTCAAGCCACTACTAGGCATGATCTGAACATGTCATTTCAACTTCATGATATTCAATTCATTCAACAATTTGCTCAAAGGATATAAGTGAAGCACTAGAGCAGTTCCATAGAAAAGAGCTTCGTTGACGGGATGTGAATGCCGCTTACCTAGCCTCCTATTTGAGGACTCTATTTTATTTAAAAACTTTCAGATTTGAGTATTTTATTAAAACAACAAGCAAAATTAAAATAAAATGACATTCTAAGAATAGCACAACTCATGCGAAGAAAAAAAAACTTAGGCTCAACCGATACTAACCGATAATTGTTGAAGAAGAAAGGTGGGATGCCTACCGGGGCATCCCCAAGCTTAGATGCTTGATACTTCTTTTAATATTAACTTGGGATGCCTTGGGTACCTCCAAGCTTGATCTTTTGTGTCTCCTTAATTCCTCTCATATCATGGTTTCCCTAAATCTCAAAAGCTTTATCCACACAAAACTCAACAAGAACTCGTGAGATAAGTTAGTGTAAATCCATGCAAAACCTTATCATTCTCTACTATAGAAAATTACTAAAATTATTATTCAACATTGCATACTAAATGCCTCTGCATATTTAATACTCCTATCCTCAAATAGAATCATTAAACAAGCAAACTTATGCAAACAATGCAAAGATAACAACAATCTGCCAAAATAGTATAGTCTATAAAGAATGCAAGATTCATCATACTTCCCTAACTCTGAAATTTATGAGAAAAATACCACACTGTAGAAAATATATCAGATCTTATATTGCAAAAAGTTTCAACATTTTATCACATTCTGACTTTTCTAGGGATTTTTTGCAACAGCGGCAAACTTTCTGTTTTGAAACAGCAACATGTAGACTTGTAAAATAAGCATGCCAAAGGCTATCATTGCCACTTTTATGGAAATAAAAGATACAAAATATTATTATAAATAACAGAAAGCAAATCCTAACAAAATAAATTAATGCTACAAGTAAAACACATATCATGTGACGAATGAAAAATAGCTCCAAGTGAGGTTACCGATAATGTTGGAGACGAAACAGGGGATGCCTTCCGGGGCATCCCCAAGTTAGTCTCTTGGATCTTCCTTGAATATTACCTTGGGGGTGACTTGGCCATCCCAAATCTTAGGGTCTTGTCACTCCTTATTCTCCTCATATTGACATCTCACCCAAAACTTGAAAACTTCAATCATACAAAACTTAACGGAACTTTGTGAGATAGGTTAGTATGATAAAGAGCAAACCATTTCACTTTGGTACTGTCAAAGATAAGATTAATAATTGTTTCAAAACAATGCCTACTGTAAAATATCATTTCCACAATTTATATTGAGCAATATAAGCCATAGAAACTAGGAAACAAGCAAACTATGCATTGAAAACACAATATGTCAAAAACAGAACAGTCTGTAGTAATCTGTACTCAAACCATACTTCTGCTACTCCAAAAATTATGAAAAAAATATTACCACTTTAGAAATTTGTATATTAATCTTCTGTAAAAATAATCAACTCAAAATCACCCTTCTGTTAAAATTGAGAGCTATTTTTGTGAGTGCAAGAGTTTCTGTTTTTCAGCAAGTTCAAATCAACTATCACCCAACATGATCCCAAAGGCTTTACTTGGCACTTTATTGAAACAGAAGCAACAAAACATGATTACTATAGTAGCATAATCATGTGAACACACAAAAACAATAGATAAAAGTGTTGGGTTGTCTCCCAACAAGCGCTTTTCTTTAATGCCTTTTATCTAGGCATGATGATTTCAATGATGCTCGCATAAAAGTAAAGAATTGAAACACAAAGAGAGCATCATGAAGCATATGACTAGCGCATTTAAGTATAACCCACTGCCTATGCATAGGGATTTTGTGAGAAAACAACTTATGGGAACAAGAATCAACTAGCATAGGAAGGCAAAACAAGCACAACTTCAAGATTTTCAACACATAGAGAGGAAACTTGATATTATTGAGATATGTAGAAGCATATGTTCCTCCCTCATGGTAATTTTCAGTAGCATCATGAATGAGTTCAACAATATAGCCATCACATAAAGCATTCTTTTCATGACACATAAGCATAGCAATTTTGTTACTCTCCACATAAGCAAATTTATTCTCATGAATAGTGGTGGGAGCAAACTCAACAAAATAACTATCAGAGTGAAAATTAAAATCATGATGACAAGTTTCATGGTTATCATTATTCTTTATAGCATACATGTCGTCACCATAATCATCATAGATAGCAACTTTGTTGTCATAATCAATTGAAATCTCTTCTGAAATAGTGGATTATCACTAAATAAAATCATGACCTCTCCAAATCCACTTTCATCATTGTGATAAGATTCAACACCCTCCAAAATAGTGGGTTCATTACCTAGAGTTGACACTCTTCCAAACCCACATTCGTCATTGTAATCATCATAAATAGGAGGCATGCTACCATTATAACAAATTTGCACATCAAAACTTGGGGGAATAAAAATATCATCTTCATCAAATATATCATCCCCAAGCTTATGGCTTTGCATATCACTAGCACCATGGATATTCAAAGAATTCATGCTAAAAACATTGCAATAATGCTCACCATTTATGCCAACCATTCTATTGAATTCTTCTTCTATCAATTGAGCACAATTTTCCTTACCATCATTTTCACGAAAGACATTATAAAGATGATCAATAATATGATGGAACCTTAATTACATTTTTTGTAGTTTTCTTTTATAAACCAAACTAGTCATAAAATAAGAAACTAAAATATTCCATTGCAAGATCTAAAGATATACCTTCAAGCACTCACCTCCCCGGCACCTGCGCCAGAAAAGAGCTTCGTTGACGGGGGTGAGTGTCATTTTCCTAACCTCCCCGGCAACGGCGCCAGAAAAGAGCTTGATGTCTATTACGCAACTTTATTCTTGTAGACATGTGTTGGGCCTCCAAGCGCAGAGTTTTGTAGGACAGTAGCAATTTTCCCTCAAGTGGATGACCTAAGGTTTATCAATCCGTGGGAGGCGTAGGATGAAGATAGTCTCTCTCAACGACCCTTCAACCAAATACAAGAAATCTCTTGTGTCCCCAACACACCCAATACAATGGCAAATTGTATAGGTGCACTAGTTCAGCGAAGAGATGGTGATAAAAGTGTAATATGGATGGTAGAAATATATTTTTATAATCTGAATAAATAAAACAGCAAGGTAACAAATAGTAAATGGGCACCAAAACAGTATTGCAATGCTTGAAAATGAGGCCTAGGGTGCATACTTTCACTAGTGCAATCTCTCAACAACGCTAACATAGTTGGATCATATAACCATCCCTCAAAGTGTGATGAAGAATCACTCCAAAGTTCCTATATAGAGGAGGACATAAGACGGAATTGTTTGTAGGGTACAAAACCACCTCAAAGCTATTATTTCCGTTCGATCTATTCAATAGTTCGTACTAAAATAACACAAAGCTATTATTTCCGTTCGATCTATTCTAGAGTTCGTACTAAATTAACACCAAAGAAAATTCAGTTTTATAATATTCAATCCGACACAGAGAACTTCAAAGAGTTCCCCAAGATTTCTACCGGAGAAAGAAAGACAAGAACGTGCATCAACCCCTATGCATAGATTACCCCAATGTCACCTCGGGAATCCGCCAGTTGAGTGCCAAAACATATATCAAGTGAATCAATACGATACCCCATTGTCACCATGAGTATTCAATTGCAAGACATATATAAAGTGTTCTCAAATCCATAAAAGTATTCAATCCGGTAACAATGAAATCTCAAAAGGAAAAACTCAATTCATCACAACAAGATAGAGAGGGGAAAACACCATATGATCCGACTATATTAACAAAGCTCGTGATACATCAAGATCGTGACATATCAAGAACACGAGAGATAGAGATAGAGAGAGAGAGAGAGATTAAACACATAGCTACTGGTACAAACCCTCAGCACCGAGGGTGGACTGCTGCCTCCTCATCGTGGTGGCCGCCGGGATGATGAATATGGCCACCGATGATGATTCCCCCCTCTGGCAGGGTGCCGGAACGGGGTCTAGATTGGATCTCGTAGATAAAGAGGCCTTGCAGCAGCGGAACTTCTGATCTAGGGCTACCCCGAAGGGTTTTGGAATATTTCAGATTTTATAGGGCGAAGAAGGGGTGCGAGAGGCCATCGAGGTGGGTACAACCCACCTGGGCATGTCTGGGAGCCCAGGTGTGCCCTTGTGGATTGTGCTCACCTCGGGGCAGCCCCCAGGTGCTGCTCTGGCCCATCCTGGGTGTTCTGGTCCATAAAAATTCTCCAAGGAGTTTCACGGTGTTTGGACTTCGTTTGATATTGATTTCCTACGGTGTGCAAAAGCAAGCAAAAAATAGCAACTGGCACTGGGCACTGGGTCAATAGGTTAGTCCCAAAAAATGATATAATGTTGCTATAAAATGATTGTAAAACATCCAAGAATGATAATATAATGGCATGAATACTTCATAAATTATAGATACATCGGAGACGTATCACATACCCTCAGCCCCGAGGATGAACTACTCCCTCCTCGTCATGGAGAGTGCTGGATGATGAAGATGGCCACCGGTGATGGTTTCCCCCTACGACAGGGTGCCAGAACGGGCTTCCGATTGGTTTTTCATGGCTACAGAGGCTTGCAGTGGTGGAACTCCTGATCTAGGTTTCTTTCTTGCAGCAGTTGATGTAGTCGTACGTCTTCACAATCCGACCGATCCAAGTACCGAACGTACGGCACCTCCGTGTTCAGCACACGTTCAGCTCGATGACGTCCCTCGTACTCTTGATCTAGTTGAAGCTGAGGGTGAGTTCTGTCAGCACGACAGCATGGTGACGGTGATGATGATGCTACCGGCGCAGGGCTTCGCCTAAGCTCCGCAACGATATGATCGAGGTGTGTAACTGTGGAGGGGGGCACCGCACACGGCTAAGAGATTGTTTGTTGTGCTATTGGGGTGCCCCCTAGCCACGTATATAAAGGAGTGAGGGAGAGAGGAGGCCGGCCAGGTTTGGGCGCGCCAGGGGGGAGTCCTACTTGGACTCCTAGTCCAAGTAGGATTCGCCCCCTTTCCTTTCTTCCACCGGAGGGAAAGGTAAGGGAGAGAGAGGGGAAAGGAAAAAGGGGGGCCCTCCCCTAGTCAAATTCGGTTTGGGCAAGGGGAGGGGCGCCCTTGCTACCTGGCCCTTTCTCTTCTCCTTCAATAAGGCCCACTAGGCCCAATACTTCTCCCGGGGGGTACCGGTAACCTCCCGATACTCCGGAAAAATGCTCGAATCACTCGGAACCACTTCAATGTACAAATGCAACCTTCCAATATATAAATATTTACCCCTCAAACATTTTGAGACTCGTCGTCATGTCCGTGATCTCATCCGGGAGTCTGAACAAACTTCGGTACATCAAATCACATAACTCATAATACAAATCGTCATCGAACGTTAAGCGTGCGGACCCTACGGGTTCGAGAACTATGTAGACATGACCGAGACACATCTCCGGTCAATAACCAATAGCAGAACCTGGATGCTCATATTGGTTCCTACATATTCTATGAAGATCTTTATCGGTCAAACCGCATAACAACATACTTTGTTCCCTTTGTCATTGGTATGTTACTTGCCCGAGATTCGATCGTCGGTATCATCATACCTAGTTCAATCTTGTTATCGGCAAGTCTCTTTACTCGTTCCGTACTACTTCATTCTGCAACTAACTCATTAGTCACAATGCTTGCAAGGCTTATAGTGATGAGTATTACCGAGAGGGCCCAGAGATACCTCTCCGAAACACGGAGTGACAAATACTAATCTTCATCTATGCCAACCCAACAAACACCTATGGAGACACCTGTAGAGCACATTTATAATCACCCTTTTACGTTGTGACGTTTGGTAGCACACAAAGTGTTCCTTCGGTATTCGGGAGTTGCATAATCTCATAGTCTGAGGATCATGTATAAGTTATGAAGAGAGCAGTAGCAATGAAACTGAAACGATCATAATGCTAAGCTAACGGATGGGTCATGTCCATCACATCATTCTCCTAATGATGTGATCCTGTTCATCAAATGAAAACACATGTCTATGGTTAGGAAACGTAACCATCTTTGATAAACAAGCTAGTCAAGTAGAGGCATACTAGGGACAATATGTTTTGTCTATGTATTCACACATGTACCAAGTTTCTGGTTAATACAATTCTAGCATGAATAATAAACATTTATTATGAAATAAGGAAATAAATAATAACTTTATTATTGCCTCTAGGGCATATTTCCTTCAGTCTCCCACTTGCACTAGAGTCAATAATCTAGTTCACATCGGCATGTGAATAGTTCACATCTGTATGTGATTAACACCCATAGTTCACATCGCCATGTGACCAACACCCAAAGGGTTTACTAGAGTCAATAATCTAGTTCACATCGCTATGTGATTAACACCCAAAGAGTACTAAGGTGTAATCATGTTTTCCTCATGAGAGAAATTTAGTCAACGGGTCTGTCAAATTTAGAGCCGTATGTATCTTGCAAATATTCTATGTCTACAATGCTCTGCATGGACCTACTCTAGCAAATTGCTCCAACTTTCAATATGTATCCAGATTGAGACTTAGAGTCATCTCGATCGGTGTAAAAGCTTGCATCGACATAACTCTTTACGACGGACTCTTTATCACCTCCATAACCGAGAAATATTTCCTTAGTCCTCACTAAGGATAATTTTGACCACTGTCCAGTGATCTACTCTTAGATCACTATTGTACCCCCTTGCCAAATTCATGGCAGGTGCACAATAGGTCTGGTACACAGCATAGCATACTTTATAGAATCTATGACTGTGGCATAGGGAATGACTTCCATTCTCTTTCTATCTTCTGCCGTGGTCGGGCTTTGAGTGTTACTCATCTTTACACCTTCTAATACAGGCAATAACTTCTTCTTTGACTGATCCATTTTGAACTCTTTCAAAAACTTGTCAAGGTATTTACTCATTGAAAAATCTTATCAAGCGTCTTGATCTATCTCTATAGATCTTGATGCCCAATATGTAAGAAGCTTCACCGAGGTCTTTCATTGAAAAACTCTTATTCAAGTATCCCTTTATGCTATCCAGAAATTCTATATTATTTCCAATCAACAATATGTCATCCACATATAATATTAGAAATGCTACAGAGATCCCACTCACTTTCTTGTAAATACAGGCTTCACCGCACATCTGTATAAAACTATATGCTTTGATCAATTTACCAAGGCATATATTCCAACTCCGAGATGCTTGCACCAGTCCATAGATGGATCGCTGGAGCTTGCACACCTTGTTAGTACCTTTATGATTGAAAAAACCTTCTGGTTGCATCATATACAACTCTTTTTTAAGAAATATCCATTTAAGGAATGTAGTTTTGACATCCATTTGCCAGATTTCATAAAATATGGCAACTACTAACATGATTCGAACGGATTTAAGCATCGCTATAGTTGAGAAAATCTCATTGTAGTCAACACCTTTAACTTGTCGAAAACCTTTTGCGACAAGTCGAGCTTTGTAGATAGTAACACTACTATCAGTGTTCGTCTTCCTCTTGAAGATTCATTTATTTAATATGGCTTGCCGACCATCGGGCAAGTCCACCAAAGTCCACACATTGTTCTCATACATGTATCCATCTCAGATTTCATGGTCTCTAGCCATTTCACGGAACCTGGGCTCATCATCGCTTCCTCATAGTTCGTAGGTTCATCATGGTCTAGTAACCTGATTTTCAGAATAGGATTATCATACCACTCTGGTGCGGACCGCACTCTAGAAAACCTACGAGGTTCTGTAGTAACTTGATCTGAAGTTTCATGATCATGATCATTAGCTTCGTCACTAATTGGTGTAGGAATCACTAGAACTGATTTCTGTGATGAACTATTTTCCAATTCGGGAGAAGGTACAATTACCTCATCAAGCTCTACTTTCCTCCCACTCACTTCTTTCGAGAAAAACTCCTTCTCTAGAAAGGATCCATTCTTAGCAATGAATATCTTGCCTTCGGATCTGTGATAGAAGGTGTACCCAACAGTCTCCTTTGGGTATCCTATGAAGACACACTTCTCCGATTTGGGTTCGAGCTTATCAGGTTGAAGCTTTTTCACATAAGCATCGCAGCCCCAAACTTTAAGAAACGACAACTTTGGTTTCTTGCCAAACCACAGTTCATAAGGCATCGTCTCAACGGATTTTGATGGTGCCCTATTTAAAGTGAATGTAGATGCCTCTAATGCATAACCCCAAAATGACAGTGGTAAATCGGCAAGAGACATCATAGATCGCACCATATCCAATAAAGTGCGGTTACGATGTTTGGACACACCATTACACTGTGGTGTTCCAGGTGGCGTGAGCTGTGAAACTATTCCACATTGTTTCAAATGAAGACCAAACTTGTAACTCAAATATTCTCCTCCACGATCAGATCTTAGAAACTTTATTTTCTTGTTATGATGATTTTCCACTTCACTCTAAAATTCTTTGAACTTTTCAAATGTTTCAGACTTATGTTTCATTAACAAATCATCTTGTGAAGGTAAGAAAATAACGATACCTGCCACGAGTCTCAACACTCATTGGACCGCATACATCGGTATGTATTATTTCCAATAAGTCAGTAGCTCGTTCCATTGTTCCGGAGAATGGAGTTTTAGTCATCGTGCCCATAAGGCACGGTTCGCAAGCACCAAATGATTCATAATCAAGTGATTCCAAAAATCCATATTTATGGAGTTTCTTCATGCGCTTTACACCGATAAGACCCAAACGACAGTGCCACAAATATGTTGCACTATCATTATCAACTTTGCATCTTTTGGCATCAATATTATGAATATGTGTATCACTACGATCCAGATTCACTAAACCATCAACATTGGGTGTATGACCATAGAAGTTTTTATTCATGTAAACAGAATAAAAATTTATTCTCTGTCTTAGATGAATAATCATATCACAATAAACATGATCTAATCATATTTATGCTCAACACAAACACCAAATAACATTTATTTAGATTCAACACTAATCTCGAAAAAATAGGGAGTGTGCGATGATGATCATATCAATCTTGGAACCACTTCCAACACACATCGTCACTTCACCCTCAACTAGTCTTTATTTATTCTGTAACTCCACTACAAAAAAATACAATTTCGTGATGATACGTGTTTGTCACAGTAGGTCGCGTTTTTTGTCATGCATGTACATCCATGATGATTTTATGACAGAATCAAGATAGTCATACCTGTGCTGTCGTAGAAGTGTTCCATGACATTACCAAAATTATCATCACGGAAGTGTCCACTTCCATGACGATAAATCGTGCGCCACAGAAGTGTTTTCATCAAGGGTGACCAACACGTGGCATCCACCGTAAGGGAACACCGTTAAGCTATCGGGTCCGGTTTTGGATCCGATAACCCGTTAACAGCCCGAACCAATGGGGATTTCCACGTGTAAAATCATCATTGGCCGGAGGAAACACGTGTTGCCTCACCGTTCGGATAGATGTCATCCACTCATTTGGACAGGAGGCGCCTATGATAGGTCGACACATGGCACTGCCCAGCAGTGGCCCATTCCGGTGAAAAAGGCCGGCCCAGTAAAAATTAGCAGGCCGACCCATATAAGGCCTACTTGTGGCAGGTCCATTTAAGCCCACGACCCATACGAGATGTGCCAATTCGGCCCGTCAACGGTTCATTAAAGATTTGACACCATTGCAGTCTATCGTCAGTTCGAGCCTGTTAACAGCCCGCTATATATTTGGGCTCAATATCGGCCCGATGAGATTTCAGCCTGTTAATGACCCATTCAATGGATGGGCCAATTTTTAGGATATACATCTTTCGGCCTTTTAGCGACCCATTTAAATGTTGGGCTAATTTCCGGCCCGGTGTGTCTTTCAGCCTATTGATGGCCCATAAATCAGTTGGGCCATTTGTAGTCGGACCTGAGTTTCGGCCTTTTAGCGACCCATTTAAGTGTTGGGCCAACTTCCGGCTCGGTGTGACTTTCAGCCTGTTGACGACCCATAAATCAGTTGGGACATTTGTAGTCGGACCTGAGTTTTGGCCTTTTAGCGACCCATTTAAGTGTTTGGCCAATTCCCGGCCCTGTGTGCCTTTCAGCCTGTTAACGGACCATAAATGAGTTGGGCCATTTGTAGTCGGACCTGAGTTTTGGCCTTTTAACGGCCCATGCCCTTCATGGTCCAATACCAGCCCGGTTTCTCTTTCGGCCTGCTAAAGGCCCACAACACAGTTGGGCCATTTACAATACGACCTGACTTTCGGCCTCTTAGCGGCCCATGCTCTTCATGGTCCAGTACAAGCCCGCTGTCTCTTTCGGCCTGCTAAAGGCCCATAGTATAGTTGGGCCATATGTAGCCCGAACTTAGTAATGGCCTGTTAACGGCCCGTGAAATCAATTGGGCCCACCTGTTGTCCGCTGCGATGTCGGCCTGTTAACGACCCGGGAGGTAAGATGGCCGACCATTAACTTTTGGCCTGGTAACGACCCATTAACTTAATGGGCCCACTAAAGTTCGTACATGTCTTTAGGCCAAATTAGATAATTTGAGCCCATTATGACGAGCAATTATGCACAAGACCAAAACCGATCAAGCAAAGGTACGACATACAGGGAAAAATGTTGCACATCCAGCATATATTACAGGAAATTACATCCACTTGGCAATCAAAGATTGATGCCAGTACAAATAAATGAACAGAACCTAACAATCTACAACGTCACAATCTGCAACCTCAGCACGGATGACACCCATAAGAATGTGGGCAAGTTCTTGCTGCTTTGCTACACTGTCTCTGAAAGCATTGATCAGTTGTTGTGTCGCACAACTCTGCACCTTTGATTCCTCCACCATTTCCATCATTGCTACAGCCATTAATTGGTTCACAAACATACATTTTTTCCGTTGCATTCGAGACAGAGGATACTGAACAGATTCAGATGGCGATTTTGGCAGGATTGTATTATTGATAGTGGAGAGTGTCTCAACCACTGCATCATAACATAAATTAGGAGGGGAACAAAACAGATTAATCATGAGTCATTGCCATATTACCTGGCCTAGATTTATTGGAAAGAAACAATGGGGTTGCCTTGCTATTTTCAGAGTTTGTCTTCTTATCTTCAGCAGCCTGCACCAAATTAACACACTAGCATTGCTATCATTGGCCAAGTCAGATTATAGGAAAGCAACATTGACACAACGAACATTTGGGCAACTAGCCTACACCAAATTAACACAATATGGCACAACTATCATCAGCCAGGTAAGGTAATATGAAAGCAACATTAACACAATGAATGAATGGGCAACCAGAGCAGCACTACAATTCAGTAATGTACATGATATGAGATAGTACACTCATGCAGCTTAGTATGCAAAACTACTAGGCAGTTTTCTTTACAAAAATCAACATTGGCGCCTTTAACATTTTGCTACAACTAATTTTAGATCAAATAAAGGTTGGATTCACGCCGATCAACAAAATACATGCTGATGTAAAAATATAGTGATATACAATAGGTACTTACATCAGCATTGGAGCACAGAGAATTCCCGCAAGATATTTTCCTTCAATACAATCCCAATGAAGGAAGTCTTCTATCATTTCACATTATTTTCTAAAAGAGAGATGGGTAAGAAACATATAGAAAATATGATCAAAATGCTACAAAATTTCATGATGCGAGGATACGCACACGCTTCTTAGAATGGAGTTGACATTCTTTTGCTGGACTGGAGCGGATTCTTTGGCCACTGGAATCTGCTTATATATCAGTGGGAGTTGGGTTTCTCTGTGCTGGAGCAGTATCTATGAAAAATGGAGTTGGTTTATTATCTCGTGGCGTTTAGATCTTTTGCAAAGACCTGGTTTGTAACCCTTCAGATTCTAACATAGCCGTCTTTCTCTTGATGCCTTATATAGAATAATGGTGCTTCCATTATAAAACATGCTACATCAAAGATGGAATAGGTACTAAAGAATAGAAATGCATGACATATTGACATGTATTCCCTCCATCCGGAAACAAATGGATGGGCCTAGGTGTATTTCAGTTCTAGATACATCCAGTTTTATCCATTTCTTCGACATGTAATCTGAACGGAGGGAGTATGATGTAAGAGCTAGGGATACAACAAGACACCACAGTAAAAAAACATTGAAAACCCACTGCAGAACCAAAGTATTAAAACCCACTGATATGAGATAGTAGTCATGCAGCTCAGGATGCAAAACTACCGTGCAGTTTTCCTTACGAAAATCAACATTCTGGCCTTTAATCATACATTTTGCTACAACTAAATTTAGATCAGATAAAGGTTGGATTCACTCTGATTAACAAAATACATGCGATGTAAAATATAGTGATATACAACAGGTACTTACATCTACATTGGATCATAGAGAATTCCTGCAAGAATCTTTCCTCACAAACAATATCAATGCAGAAATTCTTCTATCTGTTAAGCTTATTTTCTAAAAGAGAGATGGGTAAGAAACATGTAGAAAATATGATCAGCATGCTATAAAATTTCATGATGCAAGGATACACACACACTTCTTAGAATGGAGTTGACATATTTTTGCTGGACTAGAGCGGACTAGTTCTTTGGCCACTGGAATCTGCTTACTATCAGTAGGAGTTGGGTTTCTCTGTGCTGGAGCAGTATCTATAAAAACTGGAGTTGGTTTATGATACGTCTCCAACATATCTATAATTTTTGATTGTTCCATGCTATTATATTACCTATTTTGGATGTTTATGGGCTTTACTGTACACTTCCAATCATTTTTGGGACTAACCTACTAACCGGAGGCCCAACCCATATTGCTGTTTTTTTGCCTACTTCAGTGTTTTGAAGAAAAGGAATACCAAACGGAGTCCAAACATAATGAAACCTTTGGGAGCGATCTTTTTGAAACAAACTTGATCCAGAGGACTTGGAGTACAAGTCAAGAAGCAATCGAGGAGGCAACAAGGGTGGAGGGCGCGCCCCCCTACTGGGCACCCGCTATCTCATGGGCCCCTCGGGCGTCCACCAACCTACTTCTTCCTCCTATATATACCCACGTACCTTGAGAACATCAGAGGCAACCACAAAAAACTATTTCCACCACCATATCCTTCTGTATCCGTGAGATCCCATCTTGGAGCCTTCGCCGGCGCTCCACCGGAGGGAGAGTCGACCATGGAGGGCTTCTACATCAACACCATAGCCTCTCTGATGAGTTGTGAGTACTTTACCACAGACCTTCGGGTACATAGTTATTAACTAGAAGGCTTCTTCTCTCTCTTTGAATCTCAATACCATGTTCTCCTCGATCTTCTTGGAGATCTATTTGATGTAACACTTTTTGCGGTGTGTTTGTCGAGATCCGATGAATTGTGGGTTATGTGTGATTAATTTATCTTTGTAAGTTTCTTCGAATTATCAGTTTGGTTTGGCCTACTAGATTGATCTTTCTTGCAATGGGAGAAGTGCTTAGCTTTGGGTTCAATCTTGTTGTGTCCTTTCCCAGTGATAGCAGGGACAGCAAGGCACGTATTGTATTGTTGCCATCGAGGATAAAAAGATGGGGTTTATATTATATTGCATGACTTTATCCCTCTACATCATGTCATCTTTCTTAATGCGTTACTCTGTTCTTTATGAACTTAATACTCTAGATGCATGCTGGATAGCGGTCGATGTGTGGATTAATAGTAGTAGATGCAAGCAGGAGTCGGTCTACTTGTCACGGACGTGATGCCTATATATATGATCATGCCTAGATAATCTCATAATTATTCGCTTTTCTATCAATTGCTCGACAGTAATTTGTTCACCCACCATAATACTTATGTTATCTTGAGAGAAGCCACTAGTGAAACCTATGGCCCCCGGGTTATCTTTTATCATATAAGATTTCAATCTACTTTTATTTGCATCTTTACTTTTCCAATATATATCATAAAATACCAAAAATATATTTATCTTATCATATTATCTCTATCAGATATCACTTTCGCAAGTGGCCGTGAAGGGATTGACAACCCATTTATCATGTTGGTTGCGAGTTCTTGTTTGTTTGTGTAGGTGCGTGGGACTTTTGAGGAGCCTCCTACTGGATTGATACCTTGGTTCTCAAAAACTGAGGGAAATACTTACACTACTATTGCTGCATCACCCTTTCCTCTTCAAGGAAAACCAACGCAAGCTCAAGACGTAGCAGTTTATTATCTCCTGGCATTTGGATCTTTTTGAAAGACCTTGTTTGTAACCCTTCAGATTCTAACATAGTTGTCTTCCCCTTGCATGCCTTGTATAGAAGAATGGTGCTTTAATTATAGAACATGCTACAGCAGAGAGATGGAATAGGTACTGAAGAATAGAAATGCACTACATATTGACATGTATTCCCTCCATCTGGAAAAAAATGGATGGGTCTAGGCGGATTTCAGTTCTAGATACATCCTTTTTTATCCATTTCGGCAACATGTAATCCGGATGGAGGGAGTATGGTGTAAGAGCTAGGGATACGACAGGACAACACAGTAAAAAAACACTAGTTGAATGTAAAATTGTATGCTAGCGGAATACATACAGAAAAAACTAAGGCAACATACACTTGTATGATTGGGAAACTAAGATGGCATTGCAACAGAGGACTAGAACAACACTTCAATGTAAAAAAAACATGGTATGGTAGACAGATGAAGTACATACTGATGAATAACAATGCATAAGATATTCAGAAGCATGAAGTCCAAATACGCTACTATTGCTGCATCATCTTCATGGAACACCAATGCAAGATCAAGACGTAGCAAGAAGGATTTCTGGCACCGTTGCCGGGGAGGTCTTCGCTCAAGTCAGGACATACCAAGTACCCATAACAAACTCATCTCCCTCGCATTTACATTATTTGCCATTTGCCTCTCGTTTTCCTCTCCCCCACTTCACCCTTGCCGTTTTATTCGCCTTCTCTTTTACGCTTGCCCTCTTTTTCCTCCTCGCTTTTGTTTGCCGTTATGTCTGAAATTGGGGAGATTTTGTCGTCGATATGGACAATAATGATAACATGGAAAATGCTGATGCTCCTACTGAAGAACCCCCTATGTTGCATACTAAAAAGTTTCGAATCAATAGTGGTAACATTATTGGAAAAGGGGTTATTCAAGATTTCTTTACTTGTGTCGGTGCCTTACTTCTATGGGTGGTTCTATTCTTCATAGAACTAGTAGTCTTGCGTATGCTATCGCTATGCTTGTAGTTGATCTTGAAAGACAATTTATGCATATGCATCCGTGCATACAAAGAATTTTCCTGGAATTTTCTAATACTGAGCATTCTTCTGTTAAGCGCGCCGCTACTATCTTTTTGGCACATGAGTTTTGATTTATAATAAGAAAACCCAAGGAAATATTTGCGCACTATAGGGTGGACGTCGGCCGTCCTCCCATAAAAGCGATCCTCTTTGATCAAGAGGAAATTAGGCGTTTTCAATCATTGGACTATGTTGCTTTTAATAAAAACCTTAGAAAAAAAGGTTCCTATCAATGTTCTAGTTGATAGAATTTCCGAACTTAATAATGATTTTGCTCTTTAAAACAATGAGCTAGGATACTCTCTTGAGTATAGGCTCACGAAGTTCTACCAAAAGAATGCTTATAATGATGAATTAGTTGTGCAATACGAGGGGCCAAAAGAGGAACCCATTCCTCTTGAGATTGATCTTGGGGACTTTTGTCCCATTAAATTTAGCCCTTTTGATTACTTTTGCTTGCCTCAAAGAAAACTTGCTGCTGAATGTAGAGAATATGAGATGAGCTTTCGTGATCTATCTTATTATTATGGCACTACTTAGATCTATTCTTGCTTTTATGACTAGCTAGGGGCGTTAAACAATAGCGCTAGTTGGGAGGCAACCCAATTTTATTTGTGTTTTTGTTTTTGTTTCTGTTTAGTAATAATTTTTTCATCTAGCTTCTGTTTAGATGTGTTTTTATGTTTTAATTAGTGTTTGTGCCAAGTAGAACCTATAGGATAACCTATTGTGATAGTTAATTTGATTCTGCTGAAAAACTGAAACTTTGCACGCAAGAAAATAATTGTAGTAATTCATAGAAACGTGCTTTTGCGTTGATTCTTTTTGCTGTAGATCAATAGACAAATTTCCCAGGACTTCCGATTTTGGTAGGATTTTTAAAGTTCCAGAAGTATTCGAGAGTTACAGATTGCTACAGACTGTTCTATTTTTGACAGATTCTGTTTTTCGTGTGTTGTTTGCTTATTTTGATGCATCTATGGCTAGTATGTAAGGGTATGAACCATAGAGAACTTGGAATAAAGTAGGTTTAACATCAATATAAATAAATAATGATTTCATCACAGTACCTTATGTGGTGGTTTTTCTTTCTTTCACTAACGGAGCTTATGAGATTTCCTGTTGAGTTTTGTGTAGTGAAGTTTTCAAGTTTTGGGCAAAGATTTGATGGACTATGGAATAAGGAGTGGCAAGAGCCTAAGCTTGGGGATGCCCATGGAACCCCAAGATATTCAAGAATAGACAAAAGCCTAAGCTTGGGGATGCCCCGGAAGGCATCCCCTCTTTCATCTTCGTTTATCGGTAACTTTACTTGGAGCTATATTTTTATTCGCCACATGATATGTGTTTTGCTTGGAGCGTCTTGTATAATATTAGTTTTGCTTTTTATTTTTCCACAATCATCCTTGTTGTACACAACTTTTGGGAGAAGCTCACTTGATATGAATTTATTAGAATACTCTAAGTGCTTCACTTATATCTTTTGAGCTAGATAGTTTTTGCTCTAGTGCTTCACTTATATCTTCGAGAGCACGGCGGTGGCTTAATTTTGTAAAAATTGTTAGTCTCTCATGCTTCACTTATATTCTTTTGAGAGTCTTTTATAACATCATGGTATTTTCTATGGTTATAAATTTGGTCCTAGAATGATGAGCATCCAAGTTGGGTATAATAAAAACTATCATAGAAGTGCATAAAACACTAGGATCAATTTGATGCTTGATAATTATTTTGAGATATAGAGGTGGTAATGTTAGAGTCATGCTAGTGGGTAATTATGAAATTGAGAAATACTTTTGTTGAAGTTGGCAAGTCCCGTAGCATGCACATATGGTAAAAGTTGTGTGACAAATTTGTTGCATGAGGTGCCTTTTTAATTGTCTTCCTTATGAGTGGAGGTCGGGATCGCGCGATGGTTAACTCCTACCAACCCTTCCCCTGGGAGCATGCGTAGTAGTACTTTGCTTCGAGGGCAAGTAAACTTTTACAATAAGTATATGAGTTCTTTATGACTAATGTGAGTCCATGGATATACGCACACTCATCCTTCCACTTTGCTAGCCTCTATTATACCGCGCAACTTTCGCCGGTATCATGCACCCATTATTTACCTTCCTCAAAACAGCCACCATACCTACCTATTATGGCATTTCCATAGCCATTCCGAGATATATTGCCATGCAACTTTCCACCGTTCCGTTATTATGACACGCTCCATCATTGTCATATTGCTCCTTGCATGATCATGTAGTTGACATTGTATTTGTGGCAAGGCCACCTTCATAATTTTCATACATGTCACTCTTGATTCATTGCATATCCCAGTACACTTCCGGAGGCATTCATATAGAGTCATATTTTGTTCTAAGTGTTGTTGTAATTCTCGAGTTGTAAATTAATAGAAGTGTGATGATCTTCATTGTTAGAGCATTGTCCCAAGTGAGGAAAGGATGATGAAGACTATGATTCCCCCACAAGTCGGGATGAGACTTCGGACTTTAAAAAAGAGAGGCCAAAGTGCCCACCAAATAAAAAAGGGAAGGCCAAATAAAAAAAATGAGAGAAAAAGAGAGATGGGACAATGCTACTATCTCTTTTTCCACACTTGTGCTTCAAAATAGCACCATGATCTTCATGATAGAGAGTCTCTTGTGTTGTCACTTTCATATACTAGTGGGAATTTTTCATTATAGAACTTGGCTTGTATATTCCAATGATGGGCTTCCTCAAAATGCCCTAGGTCTTCGTGAGCAAGCGAGTTGGATGCACACCCACTTAGTTTCTTTTGTTGAGATTTCATACATTTATAGCTCTAGTGCATCCGTTGCATGGCAATCCCTACTCACTCACATTGATATCTATTGATGGGCATCTCCATAGCCTGTTGATACGCCTAGGTGATGTGAGACTATCTTCTCCTTTTTTGTCCTGACAACCACCACCATATACCACCATAGTGCTATGTCCATGGCTTGCGCTCATGTATTGCGTAAGAGTTGAAAAAGCTAAAGCGCGTTAAAAAGTATGAACCAATTGCTTGGCTGAAACCGGGGTTGTGCATGATGGGAGTATTTTTGTGTAATGAAAATGAAGCATGGCCTAACTATATGATTTTGTAGGGATAAGCTTTCTTTGCCTATGCTATTTTGATAGGACATGATTATTTGTTAGTATGCTTCAAAGTATTACTACTTTTATGTTTTATAGGCTTTTATCTTGAATCATTTGGATCTGAACAATCATGCCACAATAAAGAAAATTACATTGAGAATTATGCTAGGTAGCATTCCACATCAGAAATTCTATTTTTATCATTCACCTACTCGAGGACGAGCATGAATTAAGCTTGGGGATGCTTGATACGTCTCCAACGTATCTATAATTTTTGATTGTTCCAAGCTATTATATTACCTGTTTTGGATGTTTATGGGCTTTACTTTACACTTTTATATCATTTTTGGGACTAACCTACTAACCGAAGGCCCAACCTGTATTGTTGTTTTTTTGCCTATTTCAGTGTTTTGAAGAAAAGGAATACCAAACGGAGTCCAAACGGAATGAAAACTTCGGGAGCAATCTTTTTGGAACAAACGTGATCCAGAGGACTTGGAGTGCAAGTCAAGAAGCAATCGAGGAGGCCCCGAGGGTGGAGGGCGCACCCCTACTGGGCACGCCCCCTAACTCGTGGGCCCCTCGGGCATCCACCGACCTACTTCCTCCTCCTATATATACACACGTACCCCGAGAACATCAGAGGCGACCACGAAAACTATTTCCACCACCGTAACCTTCTGTATCCGCGAGATCCCATCTTGGAGCCTTCGTCGGTGCTCCACCGGAGGGGGAATTGACCATGGAGGGCTTCTACATCAACACCATAGCCTCTCCGATGAGTTGTGAGTAGTTTACCACAGACCTTCGGGTCCATAGTTATTAGCTAGATGGCTTCTTCTCTCTCTCTTTGAATCTCAATACCATGTTCTCCTCGATCTTCTTGGAGATCTATTCGATGTAACTCTTTTTGCGGTGTGTTTGTCGAGATCCGATGAATTGTGGGTTTATGATCAAGTTTATCTACGAGAAATATTTGAATCTCCTCTGAATTCTTTTATGTGTGATTAAGTTATCTTTGCAAGTTTCTTCGAATTATCAGTTTGGTTTGGCCTACTAGATTGATCTTTCTTGCAATGGGAGAAGTGCTTAGCTTTGGGTTCAATCTTGCGGTGTCCTTTCGCAGTGACAGCAGGGGCAGCAAGGCACGTATTGTATTGTTGCCATCGAGGATAAAAAGATGGGGTTTATATCATATTGCATGAGTTTATCCCTCTACATCATGTCATCTTTTTTAATGCGTTACTCTGTTCTTTATGAACTTAATACTCTAGATGCATGCTGGATAGCGGTCGATGTGTGGAGTAATAGTAGTAGATGCAGGCAGGAGTCGGTCTACTTGTTACAGACGTGATGCCTATATACATGATCATGCCTAGATAATCTCATAATTATTCGCTTTTCTATCAATTGCTCGATAGTAATTTGTTCACCCACCGTAATACTTATGCTATCTTGAGAGAAGCCACTAGTGAAACCTATGGCCCCCGGGTCTATCTTTTATCATATAAGCTTTCAATCTACTTTTATTTGCATCTTTACTTTTCCAATCTATATCATAAAATACCAAAAATATATTTATCTTGTCATATTATCTCTATCAGATCTCACTTTTGCAAGTGGCCGTGAAGGGATTGACAACCCCTTTATCGCGTTGGTTGTGAGTTCTTGTTTGTTTGTGTAGGTGCGTGGGACTTTTGAGGAGCCTCCTACTGGATTGATACCTTGGTTCTCAAAAACTGAGGGAAATACTTACGCTACTATTGCTGCATCACCCTTTCCTCTTCAAGGAAAACCAACGCAAGCTCAAGACGTAGCAGTTTATTATCTCCTGGCATTTGTATCTTTTTGAAAGACCTTGTTTGTAACCCTTCAGATTCTAACATAGTCATCTTCCCCTTGCATGGCTTGTATTGAAGAATGGTGCTTTAATTATAAGACATGCTATAGTAGAGAGATTGAATAGGTACTGAAGAATAGGAAGGCATGACATATTGACATGTATTCCCTCCATCTGGAAAAAATGGATGGGTCTAGGCGGATTTCAGTTCTAGATACATCCTTTTTTATCCATTTCGGCAACATGTAATCCATACGGAGGGAGTATGGTGTAAGAGCTAGGGATATGGTAGGACAACACAGTAAAAAAACACTAGTTGAATGTAAAACTGTATGCTAGCGGAATACATACAGAAAAAACTAAGGCAACATACACGTGTATGATCAGGAAACTAAGATGGCATTGCAATAGAGCACTAGAACAACACTTCAATGTAAAAAAACATGGTATGGTAGACAGATGAAGTACATACTGATGAATAACAATGCATAAGATATTCAGAAGCATGATGTCCAAATTAAGAAGATGGCATTGCGATAGACTAGAATGCCAGTACTTGAATTTGAAAACATGTTATCATGAATGGAATAGGTACTGAAAAATAGGAAGGCATGACATATTTACATGCATGATTAGCATGCTAAGCACATGGCATTGCAACAGAGTAGATACACTCTTGGACATTATATGCATGTTGTACCCATATCATGGGCCAAGTTAGAGCAAGGACCTTGTGGGGTGAAGATGATTCATCATCTTTCTGCAAGTCTTCTAAAGAACCGCCTTTACATGTTCCATCATATTGGGTATCATTGACATCAAGTTTATTGGCCTTTACATTGCTCCGTGAGGTTCTTGTGGATATATCAGTGTTTGCAATTATATCTGACATGCATGGAAGACAACTAGTAGTTAGATTTATGTAATGAGTGCCTGTAGGAGACAACATAAATAGTAGGAATGGGGTTAACTAGCAGCAACCGGTCTCAAAAACTAAAGGGAGAACACAGGTGAAAGCTACAAAATATGTATTGTTTGTACTCGAGATTAACTAGATGGCACACAAAAGTATTAAAGAACAACATAGGTAATACTAGAAGTGGTATAATACTATAATCACTAGCCTGTGGGATAGCATTGGCTGATGGATGATAACTATGGGACAATGTTACCCAAAGAACAAGTATCTTAGCTGAACTATGGAACATCGTTAACTCCTGAACAAGACCCGTAAGAGATCAACATGAATATACAGTGAAATGTGATAATCTATTTTCCATGCTTAGATGAATAACAAAGCCATAAATGTTGCACACAAGTAAGATGAGGGTACAACCTATCTGGCCGCCATCCATAGGAGTGAGCATCATGTGCTGACTTGTTGATGGCCCTGCAGCTGTTGTGGCTGTCCATGTCGGGCACATGCATTCAATGCAAGGAACTGTTGAGTGGGGACTATAGCTCCCTTTTGGTGTATGCTTCCCTTGTTGGAGCAGCTGCGGTGAGTCGGAGGACGATGTGGCTGAAGATGCAGATAACACATAATGTTAAGAACGACACATCTCTTTGATCTGAAGAAATACACTAAGAGATCATCAGCAAGGTAGGAGAGTGGTCACATGTCTATTGACTAAAGACTAAATTGGGTCACACAATTTTATTTTATTTTTGTACTGTCCGATCTACGCCGGATGGCTTGATGGCCGTCTTGTGCCTTCCGGCTGACACTGTTCGGAATCTTCCCCAAAGAGCCAGCGACCAACGACAGAGCAGCCTGCCTCCACCATCCGTGGCCTCGGCCAAAACCCCACTCCCCGCCCCACCGCACTGCCGTGGTTGCACCACCCCCGGGCCAATCCACAAAGACTCCCCGTCATCCAGATCCGGCGGCGGTAGTACCTTCAACCCATGCAACTCTAAGATAGCCATCTAAGCGCTGCTTCCACGGTGAACTTGCGGCCCCACACCCTTACGTTAGACACCAGCCAACCGGCAGCCTAGGAGCTCCGCCGCCTCGAGGGGTGCTGCTTCCCATTGGGAATCGATTGGCCCAGAATAAAAATTCAGACAACTAACGCCTAAATAAAGTGATTTGAGATGAGGGTGCGACCTATCTGGCGGTATGGTGAAGTAGGCAGGTCCAGCTGCCGAGTCGGTGAGGCTGGCGTGGTTGCGGTGGCGACCGGGGGCAGGGAAACAGCGATGTCGCGATGGTCGACGACTACGGGGAAGCAGCACCGGGACTCTGGACGGATCTGAAGTTGGAGCCGCTCCGGCACCGTGAACAATGGCAGGGGTGAATCGGCTCCGGTACGGTTCACGCGGCCGTCGTTGAGGCAGCTCCAGCAACACGGAGTAAGAGGCACACGGCCCAGTGCACGACGGCAAATGGACAAAGTCTCCAACATTAGGGAGGAGGGCGGCTATGAAATTGGTGCGGTGGGGGGCACCATGGAGGATGGGCTGAGGTTTCGCGGCTCGGGAGAAGGGAGCTTCCGGGGAGTAGGTGATTTGGCGCCCACAAGGTATGAATGGGGGGGGGATTGGGAGGGGAGTGGAACCATGTCTTACGGACGCATTTGTCTGAAATGTGAGGGGGAGTTATAGTTCTACCCCTGCCTTTAGGCTTCTCGGCTAGGGTCTGTGTACTGAGGGTCGGGGATAGTAGAGTAACTTTGCTTCTCCCCAAATAGTGGGCGGGAGCGATTTCGGGCGAGGAGGGCGTGCTTTGAAATATAGTGGGCGCGAGCGATTTCGAGCGAGGAGAGCGTGTTATGAAATAGTGGGCGCGAGCTATTTCAAGCGAGGAGAGCGTGTTTTGCCGACCATGGTTTATGAATTATTCGGCTAATGTCATTTCAGTCGAGGAGAAGGCGTGCTTGGATGAAGTTACGAACCTACCCTCGATGTACAACGGGCCAATTGATGTGTGTCCCACATAGGACGGTAATTTCGCGTCTCCCATTTATTTGCTCGGGCGAATTCCACCGAGCAGAGGATGTTTAACGGTTCGTTCAAATTTTGGGAGAACGAGCATCCACGTCTACCTTACCAAGTCGATTTGAATCAAATTTTGAAATATTAGCTTGCCACTTGTTTTTTAGATGGAGAGATGATGCTCGGGAGTAATGTGTTTTTACATGCTCGTTGCTAGCGATTTACTATATGACAAATAGTTGACCCACTCAAAAACGGGAATCAAACCCAAAATGAAATATCTCGATTCAATGAAATAGCTCGTTCACTAGGTCAAAATAGTGAACTAAATCCAAAATTAAACACCTCAATCGAGTAGCATGTTGTATAGTATTATAGTACTCCATGAACATGTTGAAAGTCAAATTAATGAACTTGTTTGATATATGCATATATCTGTTCATGTCTGGATTGCAGACAACATGTTCTCCAATTTAAATATTTGAATGCAAGTTTATATCGAAACATGGTTTATATCAGTCTTTGATGCATAACACGCGACCTCCCCCTCTCCCGGACTCCTGCTCTCTCTCTCTCTCTCTCTCTCTCTCTCTCTCTCTCTCTCTTTGTGTCTGTGTGTGTGTGGGGGGGGGTCTTTCTAGTTCGCATGCATATATACTCCATCTATAGGTCTCTCTCGCACACTATGTATGATACTCTAGTCCAAGCTAGATATCTTGGGTGCACTCATCGTACGCACACAAATTCCTTGGCTCGTTGCCCGTAACTCTCTCATGCACCACTCTGTCGTCTCGAACATCTTCCCCCCCTCTCAAACTCTCCATCTACCTGGGTCACACATACACAAGCATATCTCACTCGCACTCGATAGGTCCATCTAAAACTCTATCTCTCTCCCTCGTTCTCTCTCCATCTCACACGCACACACACACAATCTCATGCCTAGATAGCCAAGTATGATGGTCTCTCACTCAATTGTAGGCACACGCAGTCCCCCCTATATGTATATGCTAGCTAATCTTAGTCTCCATCACAAACATGTGCATGGTCTATCTTGATTTCTCTCGGGGCATCTTTCTATCGTGCACGCACCTCACTCGAGCTCCCACCCGTATAGTCCCCTCACGATCTCGAGGGGATTTCTCTATCACAAACACACCCTCTCTCCCTCCCCATGCGTCCATGTTTTCCATGTGTCCCTCTCGACCTTTGTTCCTTGTTGGCCAGACCTCTATTGGGCATGTGCTATAGGGGTGTCTCTCTCCGTTGCAAACAATCACACACTAGCTCTCTTCATGTATCTCCTCGCCTCGCTTTTCTATCTCGAAGATGCATGCGTGATATGTTCGCATAAGAAACGAAAAAACACACTCTCTCTCTAATTTATCGTTTGTTGTCACTTTCTCTTTCACACACATACTCTTTTTGCACACTTGCTCATTCTGCTTCACACACACTTGATCTCTCTCGACTTAGGCACTCTCCTCGGTCCATAGCATATAGATTTATTGAAAAGTAAAACATCACAAACTTTGACCATGTACGTGGAGAAAAACAATTACATCTAGAACGACAAACATATACCATTAGATTCACCATGAGATGTAGTTTCGTATGATGTATCTTTGGTATTGTAGATATAAATTTCGTAAACCTGATCAAAGTTTCCAAAGTTTGACTTCTAAATTTTTTACATGCACTACATATCGAGCGGATGGAATATCTCTTTCCCCCTCTCAGCTATCTGACGCACCACTCAGCCTTATCGGGGCTCCTCAATCTCTCTCAAACTTTATATCTTCCTGGTTCACACATACACATGTCTCGCTCGCGCTATACATATAGGCCCATCCAACACTCTCCGCCCTTGTTCTCTCTCTATGTGACACACACCCCCCTAAGTACCATAATCCCTCACTCCATCACAGGCACAAGCACTCCCACCCCCCGTAAGTATGATTATCTCTCACTAGCCATCAGGAACACACATATTGTCTCCTTCCATCCATACGTCTATTTCGATATCTCTCGGGGTATCTTCTATCGTGCACACACCTTGTCACTCGATCTCCCACCCATGTAGTCCCATCACGGTCTCCAGGGGATCTCTCTATGACAAACATACACTCTCTCCTCCCCATGTCTGCATTTTCTCCGTACGTCTCTCTTGACCTCTCTCCCTTGTTTGTCAAACCCCTCTTGGCCACGTGCTAGGGGTCTTGCTCTCTCGGTTGCAAACAACCACACACTATCTCCTCACCTTGCTTCCATTGTCGAAGATGCATGTGTGATATGTTTGCATAAGACACACATGCTTTTTCTCTACTTTTTATCGTGTCTCTTTCTATTTCACACGCGCACACACACTTTTTTCACTCACTCTTTCTATTTCACTCACTCACATTCTCTGTCTCTCTCTAGTTAGGGACTCTGCACGTCCATAAGCATATGGATGTTTTGAAAAGTCAAACCTCAGAAAAGTTTGACCAGGTATATGTGGAGAAAAACATTTACATCTGGAACGATCATTAGATTCATCACAACATGTACTTACTTCATACTATCATTTATCTTTGGTATTGTAGATATAAGAAATTTCTTTATAAACTTGGTCAAAGTTTCAAAAGTTTGACTTTAAAAAAATGTTGGAACTACATTATCGAACGGAGGGAGTAGCTCTTTCTCTCTCTCTGCTATCTCTCACGGGCCCCCCTCTCACTCGAAGTCTCTATACCGACGGATTATACGCTCACCGTGTCAGCGTATAGCTCCGTATATTGTTTAGTTGACCAGTCAACCAGTCCACATGCTGCCTTGTCAGCTCGTGTTCTGTATCTTCGTGTGCTGGCCCATGTGGCAGTGGGTGAAAATAATTAAACTAGAGGCCCATTTGACACGCAGTGAAGTAAACAAAGTTGAAACCACTCGGGGTAGCACCCCGCATGCTAGTAAATTGAGGGCGCATTGAGGACACACTTCTTCCGCGTGAAGGACGCACTCGCGCACAATTCACCACTGCGCGGCGGCATGCACAGAAGGACGCACTCGCGCACACCCAGCACACAACACACACCAGCACATGTGTACACCAGCGTCACCGCCAGTTGAGATGGACGGCGAGGCAGCCAACAAGCGGAGGCAGCTCGAGCCAAAACCGCATCCGGTGAGCCTGGACTTCGTCAGCAGCCTCCCTGACGACATGCTGCTCGTCATCATCGGCCTCCTCCCCACCAAATCTGCCGTGCGGACCGCCTTGCTATCTCGATGGTGGCGCCCCCTCTGGCGCTGCATCCCTCTCAACCTCACCGTCGATAGCTGCCTCTGCGATGGGGATTGCAAACGCATGGCCGCAGTCTCCAAGATCCTTTCATCGCACCCTGGGCCAGCCAGATGCCTTGACATCCGCATGTTCAGTACCAACTGCAAGGTCCAACCCATGTTCGATGAGTGGTTCTTATCCCCCTCCCTAGATCAGCTCGAGGAGCTCAGCTTTGAAGCTGGATGATGTCGCTCTCCGCCGCCGTCCGCGCTCCACCTCACGCCAACGCTGCACTACGCCAGCTTCAGCTCTTGCTATCTTCCCCAGATTAATGCCGCGCCCGCCCTTCTTCTCCCTCAACTCAAGTAGCTTGACCTCTTCGATGTTGTCATCTCGAAGAAGGGTATGGAGCACCTACTCCATAGCTGTACTGCGCTCGAGTACCTTCGTCTTGAGCAGATCCACGGGTTCATTAGCCTCCACATCGCCTCGACGAATCTCCGATGGATTTATGTGTCTTGCTGGCCCCACAACAAGACATCAATTAGGAAGAAATCACTCCAGCTGTTCCATGTTATAGTCATTGAGAATGCGCCTTTCCTTGAGAGATTGCTTGTATCGGATCTAGAAGATCCAACAAAAATCAGGGTCATTGACACGCCGAAATTGACAACATTGGTGTACTCGTCTGCCAAATTCTCCAAACTCTTTATTGGATCCTTAATCGTTCAGGTACAACACTCATCTTCTTCTCCGTCTTCTTGAAATTCACATTTTTAAATTTCTTCTTGATGTATTTATGACCGTCTTCTAGAAAATGATTCCCACAAGCTTGACCTAGTCTATGCGCGCAGTGAAGATCTTGGCAATAAAATCTATCGGCCCCAATCCGGATCAAGTTGTTGGATTCCTTACATGCTTTCCGTGCATGGAGAAGCTACCCATCGAGGTGAAACTTCTTTCCTATTAGTAAGCGGCAATCACAACATAGCTCAATTTTTTGTAATTTTTCCAAATTACGATGACAAGTGTAGTGTTCAAAACTGCATCTACGCACTGCACCGAAAGAAATGTTTTTAGTATTTTTTTCTCACGTGATCACCCGCATCGTCTTTTTGTTGTACTACTATAGTAGCCTAGGCTAGTCATAGTGGAAAGTAACTTAGACTACTCCAGTAACTCTATGGTTACCCTAAGAGCAAGTACTACCTCCATCCTAGTTTACTCTTCCTATTTTGTAGTATCAAAATTTGACCATAGATTTAACTGACAAAATGTTAATGCATGTCACTAAGAACTATATCGTTGGATTCATATTTGAACATAATTTCAAATGGTGTAATTTTTAGTGACATGCGTTGGCATTTTCTTAGTTAAATCTATGGTCAAAATTTTATACTAAATATGAAGTAGTACTCCCTCTGTCCCAAAATTGTTGTCTTACATTATTTAGATACGGATGTATCTAACACTAAAATGTAACTAGATACATCCGTATTTAGACAAATTTAAGACAAGAATTTTGGGACGGAGGGAGTACAAAAGTGGGCTATAACGGCCCTCCACTATGTAGGCCAAAACACGTGCCAAATTCACTTGTGATGCATTTGGCACCGATGCCCCTCCATTGCTCACCTGGTGCCCCAATCTGGATCACCTACTTTGCTCCGGTGCCAAATTAACTCACGCAATGAAAAAATACTTGCGTGGGAGAGAGAGAGGACTGAGGCAATAAAAAAACACTTGTTTGGGAGAGTGAGAGTATGGTGTAGTTGGTTTGATTTATTTGTGTATACATGTGGGTCTGTGTGCACAGCGGTGCCAACTCTCTCACATCGCGAGAGCGGTGCCAAAATCTTTTGATTTGACATCGATGCATATTATGTGGCATACTTTTGCGAAATATGGCATCTGCCACATAGTGGAAGGCAACAAATGCCCAAGCTCTTCACGTGCTCCTAGGTAAATGAGAGGAAACAAAGAGAGAGAGAGAGAGAGAGAGAGATAGAGAGAGAGAGAGAGAGAGAAAATATCACTAGCCAGCCAACCCTATCGTATGAGCGAATGATATTGGTACCTCTTGATGACACTATCTTATACAGCTAGCTGCTCTAATATGTTCTCTTCTTTTGTAGATAAAAAAACCCGAAAGTGAAAAATGGGCTGCACTATAACAATCTCATCGGCCTTGATCTCCATCTTACAGAAATTGATTTGATCAAATACCGAGGCAGCACATCTGAGATTTTGGCCAGGTTCTTTGTTCTGGAGGCAAGTTTGTTCAAGGTAATGAAGTTTGGCGTTCTCTAGCGCAACAATGAATGGCGTACTAACCACCGCAAGCGTCTAAGCCTAAATGACAAAGTCTCCACAGAAGCTGAATTTATTTTTGAAACATCAAGTGGCCAGAGACTTGAAAACTTATTTGCCCATTAGTGACTTGTCAGGGCGGTGGATTTTAGTTTGTACGATAATGCTGCATCCACCAAAAGTAACAAAAGTTCTTATGTGAACATCCTAGTAATTCCCTCTTCGTAGGTGCAGCATTACTCCTAACATTTGTAATATCAGTTTGAAACTTGTAATATTGTCGTGTCCTATTCCTGCGTTTTCAAAATCCTGCAAATCAAACAGGTGCTGAGTTGGTGATGATGTTGTGCCTCCCATCTTTCACCAATAGCCGTCGGATCTAGATCTGACACATACAAACCAAACTTCTCCATTTTTGAAAAAAAAGATGCCCGCACTTGTTCCCTATTTACAAACAACTCCTTGTCTCTCACAATCAGCCTTATCTCCTCCCCACCACATCTAGAAGGCCATGAAAAAATCTGGCGCGCCGGCCGCTCCCGGCGCCGTCCACCCCCAATCTTGGTGTTCTGTGCAATGCACGGGCATCTACGCACGGGAAATTATGTCGAACACGGCTAGTTGTAAGCAGGCTAGCTCTACAGCCATGATGATAGTGACTGCAGACGGTGAGGCTGACTATGGTATGCCGAACACGGCGCCTATAGTCAGGTGTCATCTCCGGCACAGGGTCCTGTCACTTCACTGTGAGGAGCAACACGTAATAATTTGACCAACGGGTAGTACAATGCTACTACATTGGTAGTACTACTACTAGTACTACTAGCACCATCGTCTAGATTTAGAAGTACTACCACGTCAATTTGGATTTTAGTATTTGACTAGCAATATCTCGTAATGCATGTCACAAAAAATGTACTACTCCCTCTGTAAATAAATACATGGTGTATTGTTTTATTCCTATCAACGAGAGGACTTAGTGTCTTTTTGCTAATTAATAGGATTACTTGCAATGAACTAAACACTACATGTCATGTTTGGTAGTCTCAAGTCACTGAAAGCATGCACGACCCACATCTCTCATTGGTTGATATGTCACGAAATAAGAAAAAAGGAGGGAGTTAATGTACCGTGCCTAAGTGTTTTGGGATTATTTGGTTTTTGTAAGGTGACTTACACAACATTTTTGTTTACATGCATTAACATTTTATTAGTTAAATCAAAGGTCAAAACTTGGCGCAAAATGCAAAGGGGACCAATAAACTAGTAAACATCATACTTCTCTCGTTTGGCCCCAACTAGAGGTCCGATGAGATGACTATGCTGCACCGGCATGGAGGGGGACGCAACTTCATTGACTTGTTGCAACTACCTTTGGGTGAATGACATGTGGGCCCAACGGGTGGCTAGCCCACCTGTCATACAACCAAAGGCAGGTGCAGTAGAGGGCCGAGGAGTAGATGGCCAACACGCACGTGAATTCAATGTAGTCTGCACTTCTCATATAAAGGCTCCCCGCCAGTCCAATCTAGTATGAAATCCTACACACTTATGCACGCTAACCAAGGGCAAGAGTGATCACTCGAATCGCAAGATCAGTTGACTAGAAGCTAAGCTGGACCCATGGAGGCGATGAGCGCGAGCATCAGCCTACTGTGCCAAATGGTCCACGATGCCGGCCTGCGGCCCGGCATCGAGGAACGTCTCCAGATAGTGCTTGAGGCCGCCAGGGCGAGGGGCCGCTTGGACGACAGCTTCGTCTCCTAGTTCAATGAGGTCCTCGTCGGTTTCCTCGACAAGTTCACCATCGTCAAGAAGCTCGCGGACGACTTTGACGTACACCTCCAGCCGACACGCCCAGGCTCTGCGATGCCCGCCACCCTCAACGGCCACTATGGTGACAACCTCTTCGACGCACTAGTGGCCCTGCGACTGCCCGATGTTGTGCTGGAGAATGTCCACCTCGAGGTTGCGCTCGCCGCGCAGCGCCTGGTGCAGCAAGACACCATCGACATAATCACCCACGTCTATGCGCAAATCCTCCACAAGGACTACTACATGCAAGAGGAGGACGATAGGATGCTGGCCTTCTTGGACCGCAGGGCAACCTTGGACGGCATTGTTCAGAAGCACGTTGAGCTCGCCGCCAACGCTGCTGCTCCTCACACGTCGGTTGGTGACCCGACGCACTAGGGCGTGAGGATGTTGTTGATGGATCCCTATGTATTTTTATCTTTCCGTCAAATCCATGTAGTAGTATATGGTACTACTAGTAATTATTTTACCTTTTGCATCAAGTTCATAACTTTCGTACGTACTCCAATACTTCTCATTACTCTAGGGAAAATCGTTATTTCTATCTATCAGTCGCGCCATGGAGCAGAACCAAATTTTACAAGTTACAAGTTCAAAAGGAAAAGCCTGCCATGTTCGCGTCGCACCCCCACATGGTTGGTCCGGCACGCCGCTCAAGGGGGAATGTGTGCGGTGTTGAATTTTCACTTACAAGTGGGACCGCAGTTGAGCAAACAAACTATCGGCAAACCCCATCCCGCCCACCGCGCGATGGCTAAGAAAACAGGAGGGAGAAGAGATGGCTGTAACATGGACCCCAAGAAAATTGGTGTCGGATGGGACTCATGTGGGTGGCGTGTGCCGTACTGCTAGACGTGAATGCTAGTTATGGCCCATGCCACCACTATATCAAGCCTATATCGAGGTGCTGGTTACGTAGAACAAATTTCCTGGAGTCTGTGCTCAGTCCTCCTCTATCTCTCTTCTCAGCCAGCCAGTGAACGCACAGAGCCCATCGTCTGTTTGCTCATATGCGGTCCCACATGTCAGTGAAAACGCAAGAGGACCCACTGAACCTGCACATCTTTCACCTCGACGTGATGGTGATGAAAAACAAATCCAATAAAGATCTTCGGTGGCTGCTTTTGGAGTTACTCAAGAGTAGTAAGATTCTATTTACAGTTTAACGCAAGATGCACATCACGTGGCTTCAACTACCACTCTATTTTCTTGCATGACACGACCTGGATGCTGGATGTCCCACATGTCGGCAAAAGGAGGATGAACCCAACCAAATCTTTGATTGTGCTCTCGGATTAGACTAGTTGTGCTAACTTTAAATTTTGTTGTGTAGAATGGATGCAAGTTTTTGGTATTGGGAAGAAGAGTACATCGATATATTGATAGAGCACAATTTAGTAGATGTTCTAGCACTTTTAGCTAGCATAGAGGCTAGAGATGAGACTAGTGCACTTGTTGATAGAATAGAGGCTAGACATGAGACTAGATGCGAGGAAGCAATGTCTACTTCTTTACACTCGAAGAAGAAAGAAGCACGCAAGGTCGAGCCTCCGCATATCAACAATGAATGCATCGAGAAGGCACTAATCCAACTTACAGGAGAAGTTATGGAAGTTGGATATCTTCTAAAATGTATTCTTGTGGTTCTTGTTTTCTTTGGTCTTACTTTTCTAGTCAAATTTTGGTGATGTATTTCCATGTACCAAAAAATCAATGATGAAAAAAAGATATGTGTTTGCAAAGAAAAATGTATGTGGCCGGGATGCGTCCGCGCGTTCGGTGCACGGCAACCGCATCCGAGAAATGGCTCGGACACGACCCCATTGCCCTACCCAAACAGACAGAATCTGAGCAAAATGGAGGTCCGTTTGGGGTTGTGCGTTGGAGTTGGCCTTACAAGTGGGACCGCAGTTGAGGAAACCGACTATCGGCAAACCCCCACCTCGCCTGCCACGCGATGGCTAAGTTAGAGAAACAACGAGGTTGAAGCAATTGATATAGCACGGACTCCAACAAATATGGTGTCAGATGGAAGTCGTGCTGGTGGCATGTCCCATACTCCTGGACGTGAATGCCTGTTCTGGCCCATGCCACCCTACTACTCCTACTACATATATAATAGTAGTATCGAGGATTCGAGGTGCTAGTTACGTAGAGCGAACACATTAACATATGGCCCACCTCACACTGTGGCCAAATTTCCTGGAGTCTGTGCTAGGTTAAAAAGTGTTCTTTGTGAGGGTGGGTGGCTGGTCTCAAGTTTAAAACTTGTTGTAATATGTATATGTAGACGTAGAGATAGTGCAGCAGTTCTGAAAGTTTGAACCCGAACATCAGAATGCAATTTCTACTAGACTCATCCGAGGACTAGGATGATGGGATTCACAGCTACAGTAAAAACACCTACCCGACGCGTGAAGCATGTGAAGCTAGTACAAGTAGTGTACTACTATTGTTGATTGTCCTCAACCGATAACTTGTTGCAATGCATGTACAATTATGTATTCGGAAAATATTTTTTTGCCTCGTCGCAACACTCACTCAGAGAAGCGACTCGAAAGCCATTTATAAATTTAGTAAGTTTATCACAGGCATATCATTTTATTACATACAACAGGTCATCAACCCACAATGACAACGAGGATACATTATAAATACTAAAGTTTTCATCACACAACAAATAACAAGCAATGAAATGAACTTCAACTCAACCAATCCTCGGCATTGGAAACGCTTGCTTTGAACCACAAGTGGTTCTCTGGGAAGGGCCATCTGTTGTCAATCTCGAGACCAACGCAGGACTGATCATCCAGGCTGAAGTGGCCTACTATATCAGTACTAGGGTAGGGAACCACCAAAATGTCCAATGTATAGATATAGTTGCTTCTCATAAATGGTAGCAACATTGTGTCAACAACAATTGGATCGCCTTTCACCATCATTGGATGGTTTTGTCCAAGGGAGAGCGAGTTTTCTCCAAGACTATCAATATGGTACCAGGGAGAAGGTGTTGGCGCTAGCACATTAGTATCCATCCCAAATACCATGCAACTGGTGTTGGAATAGGTCCGGAGAGTGCGACCATGGGAGACAACACCTGCTTCCTTAGTAGTAACATCAGCAGTGGGTTGTATACAGACAAGAAGGGGTGATCCATCAGAATAAGTTGCCAGGCGCCACTGAGTATATGGGCCCTGCTAGTCCTCATGCTCGTGATCATCACCATCGTCATCTCCCCCTTGGTTATAAAAATTTTCATGTATAGGTGGTGGAATGTTCACAGGACCTTGGAAACACAAAAAGAAGGTTAATTAGTAAAGGGAAACTTGCTAACCCACATGCATGTGGATGAACCAATTATAATTACGGTGGAAGACAAATGTACCGAAACTACAAGGATCCCATGCAAAAACAGTGGCATGAGTGGTGGAAGCAAACACAAGACCCTCATATTGAATTGCATCACAGTACACATCCGTGTACATAAACTGATTTTTGAGCAATATCCATCCAGTCGAACCACGAAGGAGGGCAACAAGCTTGTCGAAGATAGCAACAACTACATAGTTCCTGTAATTCCAAGAGCGGTTGGGAACTCAACAAATTGCTATCTTCCGTAGAAGACAGTCACCATGATCGTATTTTAACGTGCGTAGAATACCGGTGTGCTCAACCTCTGGGCAGTCTGCTGAGATTTTTAGAAGTGGAACCCGGTGACGAGTGTACACATTCACAAGTTCCCACAAGCAGTTGTACCCAATATAAACAACGCAATCTCCATTTGCGCTTGCCCAAGCCTTGCCCTCAAGCCATGGCATCTTAACATCATACATATCATTATCAAGCGGCATCAACTTGCACAAGGCGAGGCCTCCGTCGTCCCCGCGCCAGTCAGCAGGGTCACGGCGAAGAAGATAGGGCAGATCAAACCGCTCCTGGACCCTTGGGTTCCTTGTAATGATGTTATTAGTTGAGTCGAGAATGGTCTTGAACGAACCTGCCATGCTAGCCGAGGTGATGACGTCGCATCGATCAATGAGTTCCTCCACCATGTCATCTTTCAGATCGGGGCAAGAATAACAGGGTCGTTCCGACCTGTTCCCTTCATGGAGAAGACGATCAAACAATGGTAGAAGGAAGGGTGATGGCAAATGGAGGAGGGAGGAAGAGCGTGTGACAACAGTTCCAAATCAAGAGGGAAAGGTGAAGATTCGGTGGACGGTTGCCAGTTTGCCACGGTACATGAAGAGGCACCTCGGCCTACATGTCCGTTCGGAAATACTAGTAGAAAAGCACTCATCGTCGTCTCACTGACATGTTGGAACGGGGCCACATGTCAACGAAACATGGTGTGTACTTTCTCGTGCAAAATGCGATCTGGCCACGTTGGCCCGAGGTGTCGCATTAGTTATCGACCTTTATTTTTTAATGGCATGTTGTTCAGTTTTGAAGCACGACTAACTGGTACTGTATCCAGAGAAAATATAAACTACTCTACCACTACTCCACCTCTAGTACTAGTAGTATAAAAAAGATATATAGGCTGGAGCTTCAGCGCTTCCTTGCTAAGGGCTGCCCACTTGCTTCTCACACTATCACCCTCTCTCCAGATCTAAAAAAGAAGGCCTCTCTCTCCCTCCTCACCATTGGTCACAGATCCGTCGGGGAAGAAAAGGACGTGCATCGTTGACACACTCGTCGTCGACGAGCGAGGTCACACACTGACCACAAGGTCGTCCTCTCAGTCCTAGCGCCCGCGCGAGATGGCCTCCGTCCCCAACATCGCTGCCGCAGTGTGTGTGGAGGACAACGACCACGAGTGAAGCCACTTGCCGCTGACCCTCAGATATGCTACCTCTTTTCGAACCATACCCTTGTTCTATTGCCCCATCTGCCACGTCGCTGCATGTGGATCTTTTTCCACTCCACCAATTTGCTATCCTTTGCTCTGCTGGTCACGCAGACGAAAACCTTAATTTGCACTATTAAAGGAAACCCTAATGTAGAGTAATCCATGTCTGGGTTGAATAAGGAAAGGAAGGGCGACTGTACTATCCAAGAGAGTAGGCATCGAACCCGCATCTAGGTTGAAAAGGGGAAAAAAAATCAGTATCTAAGGAATGAGTCTCGTGTCTCTTGGTTGAAGAAGGGTAGAAAGGCATGACAACGCAATAGAGAATGACCAGGTAGATCGGTTTGTTGTCCTCACATAGGAAAAAGGTGGCTAAAGAGAACAAAAATGGGACGTAGTCCACATATGCTGCTTGGATATTTGTTGCTCTGGGCAACCATACCTCCCTCACCACAATATGCGTCCGTGGAGGTACATCATACTTGTGCGCCCACTGTCCGAATGGGCCTCCCATGCTCTTATTGCCACTTTTTTACTGCTAGTATAACGACAACAGTCAAGTCAAGCAATGGTACTACTAAAGTGATGCCACATTTAACTAATGCCGCACTCAGTCTAATGCCACCAATAAATTTAAGCAATGCCATTTAATGTCACTGGATTATTTCAGGGCTAGCTATTGATTGTGGATGTATTAAAGATTTTTCAGCTAAGCATTCTAATGCTGTTGCACAGCCAGTATACCAACGATGAAACTTGTTACTACCTTCAGATTTTTGCGCTGTTAATGCTTATAGATTACATACCTCACTTTCATTAGATAAGTTAATCTTTTGTACAGTTTCACCAAAATGCCAAGGCGCTGATGTCATTTTATTTTGGTTAAACTGCACAAAAATTATGAAGACAAGAGGAAAGGTCAAGAGTGGGCACATCCTCCTCCGGTTGTTCTCTTGATTCGTTCGTTCAAGTTTTTATGTTTGATCAATTATCAAGATTGGGATAGCAATTTTTAAGGTCCCCCCCCCCGAGTTCGAAATGATATTTACCTTGGAGGTACATGGTTTGCAATTTTTTTTATACTGTCATTAGTTAATAATGCTAGTTACCTTTAGACTTTTGTATTTGGTTTAATGCTCATGCACAACTAGTATACCAATGCTGAAACCTTTACATTTAGTATTGTTAATTCTTATAGAAATCTTCCAGTGCTAGAGTTTATTGAAATCTGTTCCGTAAGACCATTGTACTGTACCCTATAATAAAATAACCACTCTACTGTTGCACTAGCCACTGGATTAGTGTATATTTGTAGTATTCGAATGGTGTTGCATTAGCATATGGACATAAATACTAGACATTTGGGTACTTGAAATTGAACCACGAAAACGTCTTATATTAAGGAACAAAGGGTGTAGAGTTCACTCAAATTATCCCGGTAAAGCTAGTCACACCTTTGTTAAAATTAATGTTCATTATGTTATTGGAGGAGGTATGTATGTTTGTCTCTAATGCCTGTCGACTACATACCTGACATCATGATGTAATGTTAAGTCATTTCCTTTTGTACAGTGTCACTGAATTGTCAAGGCGGTGATGACATTTTATTTTAGTGGAACTACACAAAATATGCTTAAAAGAAGAGGCAGGAGTCGATCATTCTTTCAGAAAGAACTATATATGCCTTTCTGACATCAGCCGCTATTGCCTTATTTGTTCCTTCAAACAGGTGATGAAAAACAGTCTTGCTACCTTTTCCCATTAAGAAATTGAAATGCTTATATTTGTGAGTCTAGGCTTCAACTAGTGTCATTTTTACAGTAATCACACTTTCAATATCTATGCAAAAAGGGATGCTCGATTTTAGTGGAACTGCACAAAAAGTCCAACTGGTTCAACATTAGGAGCATGTTTTCTTCCAAAACTTTATATCCAATTGGTGGCACTATGAGCTGTTCATTACGAAGGTACATGGTTTGCTACTATCTTGTTACTCTTTTTGTACTGTCATTTGATAGTAATACTAGTGGTTTGCATGTGAATTTATTGGCAGGGTGGACCTACATTGGAGGTGCAGGACATGATTCAAAGATTGGATGCTCAATTTCAGTTGTATCAATTTAACCTCTTCCATCACTGCAAACATGGATATCCTTGGTCTGATGAAGAATAGGCGCTATATTTCTGCTCTGAACCAGCAAATCAATTCAGTATGAAATTGTCCAGGGCAAAACATGACTGTATCAAATTGTCCAGTGCAAAACATGACAGATGCTAAGCGGAAGAGACATGTTTAAACCGAAAATACAAGGTGGGGTATATGTTTACTAGCTGCTTGATATTTGTGCATACAGAGATGTCTGCCCGTTGCTATTTGGCAAACAAACAAAGTGACCACAATTTTGGTTGAACTGCACAAGAGAATAGTATAGTCACTGCATGCAGTGCCATTTGAAAATAGACACAGAAAGATTGGATAGTCACTTCATGGACTACGGAAAAGTAGTACTGTACAAGGTGCTTCATTGCTTCGGTTTGATTATACAATGGGCATCATTTTGCCTAGTTAAAGTTTGTATTCCAAAAATAGTCTCGCCGTGTGATCGAGAGAAGACCAAATCATATTGCAGTGGATGTTCCTCCAATATGTGTGGTTCATTCTCATGGTTCCAGCTGTTGGTGAAACCACTTATGTTTGCAAAAGGAATTGTAGACTTCACAAACAAATTTGTCTTTCAGTCTGTACTGAATGTTGGCCAAGATAAGCATCCATGTTAGTAGGAAGAACAGATGTTTTTTCTAGATCTTTGTTTTTGCAGCTACATATTTGTATATGATAAGTGAATCATTGAGATGCATTAACATGTTGATCTTATGTGTGGGAATCGTACTAGTTGGTTTTAGTTGTGACGCAAGATCCGAAGTGGCTGATCTTTGCTTTTGGAGCTACATATTTGTATATGATCTGTGAATCATTGAGATGCATTAATAGTTCCTTATTTCTATTCGCTTAGTATTTACAAGTTACTGATCGATCACTAGCTAGCCTACTAATGCACTCCTGGCAGTTTTAGTTGCGATGCAAGATCCGAAGTGGCAGTTTTTGAATAAAAATGCCTACCTCTAAAGAAACTGACAAGCTACTCTGAAGAAAATGCCATGCGAATCTGAAGAAACCGTCAGCAAAAACGTTCGCAAATGCCTTATTTCCCAGCTAACGTTCATCAACTAATGCGATCATACACATACACCATCCGACCTACTCGATCCTACACGTACACTATCCGACCTACTCGATCCTACACGGATAAATAGCTGACCACACACATACTACCTCCTTTCTGGTTTGCAGGGCTCAATTCAAGAAATGACCTACTCGATCCTACACGAATAAATAGCGGATCACGCACATACTTGTACCTCCTTTCCGATTTGCAGGGCTTAATTCACAAATCTCACCAACCAAGGTACTCCCTCCGTCCGGGTTTATTAGTCCCGTGAGCAAAGCAGCAAGACCAAGGCATGGCAATAATTAACTGCATGCAGAAGTTTAAGCCTAATTAATTCCAGCGATTTAAGTGTCTGCATGCGTGCCCTCGGCTGTGACTCGTTGCATGCTGCTCCGCATACTGGCTGCGAGCGATTCTGAGTGCCTGCATGTAGCCGGCCGTAATTAAGGCAGCTAACTGACGCGAAAAAGATGCGCTTTAGTTGTTGCGGGCCTTTTAAATCCATGGAATCATTATTGACAAGGAGGGAGATGATTCGAGTGCACTCGTTTGACCGTCATGCCGGCATGCGACCCAGCACAGATGGGACGGGACGACACAGTCATAATTTCAGTTTCTCTAGTTTTCCATGGCAAGCTGGTGCGCTAAGCCATGCTTGCTTATGCGTTGAATTCTGATGACCGTCATGCTACCTTACGCCTATAAGTACTATTTCTCGGCCTTCTCTAGTGGCATCGTGACCCAACTCGCCATATCCTCATAAGCCCCCACCGGCCCGAAGTCGCTTGCTACTTATCCTCGCTCTCGCCACGTCCGCCATGCCCCCGCCCGTCCGCGATAGGCGAGGCCGAACGCGGTCACCGCTGGAACTAGTGTTCGGTTTTTCACCGGAAGGCAGACGGAGGGAGGAGCCATTCTATCAGTCTTTAAATTGCAATGTGGAGATCGAGGACTTGTTGGAGCGTGACCGCCTGGCGGAGGAGTAGGAGTTGTTGGAGTGCGACCCCCTGGCGGAGGAGGAGCGTATCGCCGATTTGCGACGCCAGTAGGACATCGAGCAGCAGTGCACCGACACTCTGAGTCGTGAGCAGAGCGTCCGCAACTGGGCCGACTACATGGAGGCAGGCTCCCGGCAAATAGCCCTGGAGGCTGTCGGGCACGCACGCGTTCGCGACGCCGATTTTTACTACCAGCTCGTCAAGTGGGTTTCCCGCTTAGAAGCCGAAGCTTCGATGGACCACGCCGGCATGGAAAGGGCCAACGCGCGTGAGCAACACGCCCTATCGCACCTCTGGCAAGTTCGAGGCGAGGCGGAGGACGCCAGTGCCGGCGTTTAGCGTGTACCGCAGATGGCGGCCGACATCGTCTAGTTAGCTAAAAGTAAGTTAGTACTTGTATGCTACTAGAGTATTAGTGGGAGTAGATAGTTAACTTGGCTATGATGGTTGTCAATGTGGAAGTTCAGTACTTTATATGTGTATAAGACATGTTACTTTGCTCTAAATGTTGAACTTTCCATTTGAACATATGGAATGGGCTGTTATTTTTTTAAATGGGTTGTATTTGTCCTCCATGGGTTTAGAGGCTGACTTGTGGGCCTACCAAGTTGACGCGTACACAATCAGGAGATGATTGTACGCGGAGAGGATGACAGCTGGGACCCGCCAAGGTCATGGCAGTACGCAAGCAAGTGCCTCCTTATTTCAAGCCAAAAAATGGCTCCTCCTAATGGATTTCTGACATCTCGGTCCCATGCCATTGTCAACGTAGTCAATAAACGAGAGAATTGCACAATGAGCGGCTGACACCAGGGACCCAATATCTCGCCCAGTTATTTTTGTTTCGGGTTAATTTGATAAATGCCACTCCAAATCTTGTGTTTCCGAGAAATGCCACTGCAATTTCCAAACTTCGAAAAATGCCATTTCATGCCATTTCCAGTGGCATTTTTGGAAGTCTGGAGTGGCATTTTTCAAAGTTTGCAAATTGTAGTGGCGTTTTTCAAAGTTTGCAAAAATTGTAGTGGCATTTTTAAAGTTTGGAAATTGCAGTAGCATTTTTATGAATCGCCATAATTGGAGTGGCATTTATCTAATTTGTTTTTGAGACTGATGCAGGGTGTCAACTGGGCTGTGCGGGGCGCTCTGGCTTGTCTAGACAACCTTTTCTTTTATGTTTACCATAGACTAGCCCAGTAGTTTTATTTTCTTTCTGAAAATGGCTAGCCCAGATTTTTTGTGATTTGTCAAGTAAGTCGCTTTCTCAGGCCTGTTGGGCTGCAAATCTTTCCAGACGAGGAGAGCTTCATTCGGCTTGCCGAGAAAATGCCCTATCAGTAATGAGAAATGGGCTGTACATTTTTAAAACACATCAAACCGGCAATTAGTTTCATATTTCTTTTTTTCATTTCGAGATTTTAAATTGCATTGATTTTTATGTGTGGACAATTTATTGGATTTTATATTGATATAAATTTATTTTTAGAATCAGTTTGAACGTGACTCGAAATTTTGGGATTAAAAACAGTTCGGACCGCACCGAAATAAGAAAAATTTCGTATAATTTTTTAACCGTGGCCACAATATGGGCTTTAATGCTAACAAAAAGAATATGGGCTCCAAGAAAAACCTTAAGAGTTAGCAAATGGGCTGTAATTATTAGAAATAATGGCAGATGGGTTGTATGCTGTTTTCCATAGATTTGAGGCTTTCCTAAAAAAAGGTTGACGCACAAGCAGTGACTGTTGGATGTCCATCCAACGGCCGTTGTGCTTCTTCAATCTCTGCTGCTCCTGCTCCAACCGCTCAAACAAGCGCCCGCAGGACTGCCTGCTCCCTCCTCCCCACTACACAGGCTTCACCGCCCCACCGTACTGCCATCGCTGGCCTAGCCATCCCTCTACTCACCCACACCTGCTGATATTCTCCGGCGACGGTAGACGAACCAGTAAACCCTCGTACAGTCGTACTCACCTCCGCATGGGAAAGAACTGCCGAGTCTTCCCTGGCTCTGTGTCATTCCCTTCCTAGGCCTCGCTGTCGTCGACCGCCCTGGTGCTCTCGGCGCGGTGTGGTCAACATGGTCAATGATTGACATGCATCTGAAGTGGACTGTACGTGGAGAGGTTGACAGCTGGGTCCATGGCCGCACGCAAGGAAATGCCTCCTTATTACGCGCAAAATAATGATTCCTCCACCTGACATCTGGGACCCACTGAAAGGGCCTCTGTATTTCACAAAAAAAACATTACCGCTGCTGACAGCTCGGACCCACTAGCTATATCTTTGCATGCAAGGAAGTGCCTCCTTATTACGCACAAAAAAAATGAATACTCCCCCTGCTAGCTGGGACCCAGTATAGTGGGCCTACTAAGTTGACGGGGACGGAGGGCTTTGTCAGCTTAGTCAATATGCACGATTCTAGCTCCAGTGACCGTATGATGTCCATCCAACGGCCGTAGTGCTTCTTCAACCTCTGGTCTTCTTGCTCCAGCCACCCAAAGGAGCGCCGGTCATGTCGCCTGCTCCTGCCTGCCGTGGCCGACTGTGCTGCCGCGGAGGCCTCACCGCCCCCATACTACTCCCACCGCTGGCCAGGCCATCTCTCCACTCACCCACACCCCCTATTATTCTGCGGCGACGGCAGCCTCACACTACAAAAAAAATACACTTCCGTGATGATACGTGTTTGTCATAGTAGGTCGCGTTTTTTGTCATGCATGTACATCCATGATGATTTTATGATAGAATCAAGATAGTCATACCTGTGCTGTCGTAGAAGTGTTCCATGACATTACAAAAATTATCATCACGGAAGTGTCCACTTCCATGACGATAAATCGCGCGTCACAGAAGTGCTTTCGTCAAGGGTGACCGACACGTGGCATCCACCGTAACGGAACGCCGTTAAGCTATCGGGTCGGGTTTTGGATCCAATATCCCGTTAACAGCCCCGACCAATGGGGATTTTCCATGTGTAAAATCATCATTGGCTGGAGGAAACACGTGTCGGCTCATTGTTGGGACAGATTTCATCCACTCATTGGATAGAAGGCACCTATGATACATCGACACGTGGCATGGCCCAATAGAGGCTCATTCCTGTGAAAAGGCCGGCCTGTTTGACTTGGTCAAATGGTGGCGGGCCAGCCCATGGAAAGCCTGTTAACGGCCTATTCGCATATAGCCCATTTACAGCCCACTAACCCAAGGCCCGTTACGCCCTATCCGAATTAGGCCCAGTAGAGTCATCTGAGCCATCCAATAATTTTCTAGCCCGTTTTCACTTCTGGCCCATGTATGGCCCATGACGTCTTTCGGCCCATATGAGGCCCTTTGTAACTCTTGGCCCATTAACGGCCCGTGGTGAAACTGGCCCGTAATGAACAGTGTATCACTTTACACCCATTAATGGCCCGTGGTGAAACTGGCCCGTAATGAATAGTGTATCACTTTATACCCATTAACGGCCCATTATTCCGTTGGGCCATTTCTAGCCCAAGTTATCTTTCGGCCTTCTGAGGGCCCATTTATTCTTGGGCTCATTTGCAGCATTCGGTTACTTACGGCCCGTTACTGTCATTTTCTGCTTGTGGGCCAAATTCAGCCCGTCATTATAGTCGGCCCGTTTGTGGACCATTAATCTGTTGGGCCATTTTCATAGCATCACCAAATACGGCCTATTAACGGCCTGTTATGGTCAACCCATAAAACGTACGATTTTTACTCTAGCCCGTCTATGGCCCATTAAAGGCCCGTACAAGACCCATAAATGAGTCGACCCATACAAGGCCCATGGATCCTACGAGACGTATAAGGCCCATGGATCCGACGGCCCATCGAAGACCCATGGATCCGACGGCCCATTAAAGGCCCATGGTTCCGACGGCCCATTGAAGGCCCATGGATCCGACGGCCCGTACATGGCCCATGGACCGTACGGCCCGTGGACGGCCATGGTCACTACAATGTTTGGGCGAGTTGGCCCCCGTTTGAACAATATAGCATATTCAAAGAATTATCCTACTCAATACTATCACCTCTAAAAACATACACTATACAACAAAGAGACCAAGGCATAGAAACGTAGAATAATCCTACACTATACAGTAAAGAAATTACAGCCAATTATACCCACTGGGCATTATAGTTCGGCACAGGTGATAATAAAGCATACACAAACAGCAAATTACATACACTGGGCAAATACAGCTCATACATCATGGACGTGCATCAACTTAACTCCATTTGAACTATAATCTCTTCAGAAAATAGGATTGGCCGGATTCAGATAGCACAAATTTCAGTCTGCAAAATCTCCAATTCCTTCGTGGTTACCTCAGTGTCTTGTTTCATTTTTTGACTCCTGCATCTAATACCTACATGTCCAGTCTCAACTTGTTGATTATACGTTGACAATCATGTACATGTTGTCTTGCCACCTCTAGTTGATGCTCGAGAACATCAGCACATTCCAATTCCAATCCATAATCATTCGGTAACGGCCATGCCGCAATGCTCGCAGATCTTTGTGTTGATGTCACTTCATCCTGAAATGTTTCTGTAAGTACACATGACTAGGGCAAAAATATACTTACAATAGTGAAGCGAGCAAGACACAATTTTGTACTACATGGCAAAACATGACTGACAATAATGTTACACGTCATGAAGCATAAGAAGGTGATATTTTAAAAATTATAAAAAAGATAGTCTGTGCAGCCTGCATACAGAAATCCCTCTTAGCTCACCAGAGGAGCATGATGTTGGGGCCCAATCGAAAACACAGACAAGTTACAAATTTAGACAGCATGTTGCGTATAAGTAAGCAAGAAATTGGCCATTCTATACCTCAATTAAAGTCTTAGGGAGCATAATGAACAACAGAGGGTTTCATACAAACATACTACAATAGGCAAAACTATGGAATCATTAGCATAGTATAAACTAGATTGTGAGCCTCATGCAATAATAGTTGGTTAATAGACTTCAAAGCTTTAGGCACACTTCGGCAGAGTAATTAAATGGTAAGGCCTTTAATTATGTCAACTAATAGTTATACAAGTACCCAACATCAGACATGATTCTTTTTGCATCTCATTAACTGAGAACAAATAAAGCAATTGAAAAGAGCAAATTAATTATGCCTGAAACAGACAAGGAATTGAACTGTTGAGTTGCATACAGTGACTTACCTTAGTAGGTTGAAGAGGCTCAGCACAGCTCCTACTTCTCTTGCAAGGCTCCTTCCTAACATCTTGTACTTGGAAATCCTCAATCTTATCTTCATTGCACCCCCTCTGCAAGGTGACACAAACTAGTTAACGTCTCCTTGGAAGATAAATATGCATACTTTCCAGTCTCTGAACACAAAAAGATGAGATTATAACAACACAACACCACATAATGAAACATGCCGCATCTCTTGCACTTGCACACAATGAAATGAGCATTTACTATCTCTACACTATGTAAAAACTAGGCATACCTTCGAACTGGATCTCTAGGTACTCTTGGAGAGCCTACTTTAGTGTACAGCCAAACCATTATGTCACCTATGAGTTATACAAGGCCCCACTACAACAACCCTTAGTGTTTAAATCGTTGACAAGCTCTGTTAGAGTGTTAGGTCAAGAACAACAAGTAATCAAAGCAAACAGTCCTAGTATGGCTGGCTGATGCAAACAAGAAAATGAACAGAAGTGTGAGCAAATCTTACATATCAGGAAAAGAAGCAAAGAAGGAGGCTTAAAGACCATCACTTGACTCTGTTGTCTGCCTATATTACACTCAAAATGCAACTGCTGACGGCCGTGTCACACCCGACCCTCAAGTAAAAACAAACACGCAAGTGTTCATTGCCTTGCCCGCTTGCATCTCCTCTCCCCTTTCCCTCTACCTCGATCCCCTTCCTGCAGCACTAGGGTTCCTCCAGCGAGCCGTCGCCACTGGTCCCATCTGGCCTGGTCCTCGATGATGCTATGTCCAGCTAGGCTACATGGCCGGCGGGTAGGGCCAAATCTCCCTGGCTGCTCCTCCCTCTGGCACCGCCCCTCATTCTCATGGTCTCCAGCAGCTGCTCCACTGTGGTTCGTCCAACGCACTACTCCAGCGGGCACTGCACAACTACGGCTGATGCCACATTGCAGCAGAAGGCACCTTATTCCCCCTCCCCTCCTCCCAGGCCATGGCCTTGCGGTGCTGTTGAAGGATGAGCTCATCCAACAAGGTGAGGACAATCTCCTCTGATTTTTTGTCAAATTTTCATTCTGATCCACTATACGATGAATTGCTATGAGCTGCTTCTACTGCTGCTATATGATGCATTGCTATGAGCTGCTCCTGCTATATGATGAATTGCTATGAGCTGCTGCTGCTATATGATGAATTGCTATGAGCTGCTGCTGCTATATGATGAATTGCTATGAGCTGCTGCTGCTGCTATATGATGAGTTGCTATAAGCTGCTCATGCTGATGCTATATGATGAATTGCTATGAGTTGCTCCTGCTGCTGCTATATGATGAATTGCTATGAGCTGCTCCTGCTGCTGCTATATGATGAATTGCTATGAGGTGCTCCTGCTGCTGCTATATGATGAATTGCTATGAGCTGCTCCTGCTGCTGCTATATGATGAATTGCTATGAGCTGCTGCTGGTATATGATGAATTGCAAACTGCTGCTGATGTATGATGAGTTGTTATGAGCTGCTGCTACTGCTGCTATATGATGCTTTCAGGTGGTGCTGCTATATGATAATAACCAGCCACTTGGACCATCGAATTTCAATAAATAATTGTCCTTCATTTAAATGTGGGTCATGCGTTCTTTGTTTAAATTAGGCAATGGGATCTCTATGGAAAACATTGACCAAAGTAGATTGTGCCAAGTAGATGGTATCGTTGTATTTGCATTTTGAGCAAATAGTGATGGTCTATTTTCCTATCATATTAATTACTGCACTAGGTTCAATTTGTGATGTTTGCAAGTTAATTAATTTTCGTATGGGTAGCAAAATGAAAAAATTATAATGCAATCTAGACATTCCACTGATCATACCAAAGATAAGCTGAAAACGCAATGAAAAGAACTGGTTGGCTTATTACATGGAGCTTATATTCACAGGTGCTTATTTTCTTTGGATAACTTGTAATAACTGTCCCTAAGAAACTTGGCTAATAGAACTGACATACAAATAACATGTCATGATGATTGCTATGGAGGAGTGACATACCATAGCACACTGTATAGGCTCACTGCTGCCTCTCCTTTTTTGCGATGTTCCATGAAATTGCCACATGCATCTTGTACTTTTTCACTGTGTAACCCTATCTGCAAGTTGACACGGCTAATTTCAGACATCTCTACATGATACTACATTGCATATCCCTTGCGCATATTTAAACCACCAATTAACGATTGTGTGCGTACCATAAACTAGCCATGACTCTGTATGCTGGACTAGCAGGCACTCTAAGGGAGCCTAATGTAGTGCACTGGAATTCCTACATGCCACCTACGATTTTGTGTAATGTACTGCCCCTGTTCCTAAATATATGTCTTTGTAGAGATTCCAGTATGAACCACATACAAATGTATATAGATGTATTTTTTAGTGTAGATTCACTCATTTTGCTCTGTATGTAGCCTATAGTGGAATCTCTAGAAAGACTTATATTTAGGAACGGAGGTACGAGGTAGTATCATGTATGACATCTACATATCTAATTTAGCAGCCAGTAGTAGAAATCATTGTCTGCACAAAGGGATTACTGGTCGAAAATCCTAGCAAAGCACGCTGGCAGGCACAGAATAATACAAGAGAGAGAGACGCACTTACAAGATCATAGCAATGCCTCAGTCTAGGATCTTGGTTGGCCAAGCTGTTAGATCCAGAAGAAACATCGTCCTTGTAGTTTTTGCCAGCTGCATAATAGGTAACAATGACCGGTTGTTATATTTAAAGTACATCGGGCAGGTGATGCTGGACGGGTTTAAAGGTGACAAGTACCTAGACCGTGGCGGGTGCTTGGCATCTCTCCAGACGGTGGGAATCTGGTTAGAAACATCAAGGGTGATGACGCTGCGTTGGCTGTCGGGGTCTAGTAAGGAGATCTAGAACCGTCGAGTAGGGTGTTTGTGGAGCGGCTCCGGTAGGGTGGACTACGGTGTGGGCGAAGCGGATCTGTGGCCGTGGACGAGTAGGTGAAGTTGCTCTGGTGGTTGGGTTAAGGATGGTGTCAACGACGCGGATCTGCGGCTTTGGACGGGGCGTCAGAAGCTGCTCCGGTGGTTGGGTTAAGGATGGTGTCAACGGTGTGGATCTGCGGCCGTGGACGGGGCGTCAGAAGCTGCTCTGGTGGTTGGGTTAAGGATGGTGTCGATGATGCGGATCTGCGGCCGTGGACGGGGTGTCAGAAGCTGCTCCGGTAGGTTGGATGAGGGTGCAAGGAAGCGGATCTGAGGTCATGGACTTGTGAGTTGGCAAAGCGGCCCCGGTAGGGTTGAGAATAGTATAGGCGAAGCTACTCCGGTAGGGTTGACGATGGTGTCAGTGAAGCGGCTCCGGTAGGGATGAGGAAGGTGTCGGCGAAGCGGCTCTGGTAGGGTTGAGGAAGGTGTCGCCGAAGAGGATCAGAGGCCGTCGACGGGGGCGTTGGTGGGGCGGCTCCAGGGTGTGTGGACGAAGCGTCTCCGGTGGGGAGTACGAATGAGCCGTTGCAGATGCGCGGCGGTTGACGAGAGTACCAGCAAAGTAGATCCGACGCCATGGACAAGGCCGACACTGAATGGGCTGTGGTATAGTGGTGGATGAGCAGTCTACTTGTTTCTAGGTTAGGTGGGAGGGGTGATGCGGCCGCAGAAGCAGATCCGGCGAGGTGGACGCCGCTGGTAGTGAATGGGCTATGGTACGCCGGTGGATGAGCAGTCTAGGGTTTCGAGAGGGGAGGGGAGAAAGGGCGAAGTACGGACGACATGATGTAAGATGCTCTGGTGCTGTGGAGTTAGTCGTTTTTGCGGGAGGGGGAGAGGAAATGGGGGTGCCGTGTAGTGGGGGGAACCGGAAGTTACCAAAGCAGCCCCGACCTATCATGTAGATGAGGGCGGTATTGTAACTGTTGGTCTCCGTGCACCAAGGACAAAGGGGAATTTCGCATGCTAAAGACTAAGGTGGCGGAAATTTTAGAAGGAGGCGGGAGATTTTGCCGCCCGCGGGATCGTTCGTATCCAGTTTCAACTAATTTTGGACCGTGCTAGCGGGAAGGTCATGCTAGACTATGTACACGGGGCACGCGTCAGCAGTTAATAACTGGTGTGAAGTCCACCCCAGAAAAAAGACAATAACTCGGGATGATGCGCCGATAACTTGGACGTTCACACGGGCGCGGCCAATCGTACGGGTGTAGTGGCGCGTTCACAAAAAAGGGATCAAACGCTCAGCCTATGTATTTCTCATGTAAATAGATAATTTAGTGCCATTGGTTATTTACTTTAAACATAATGCATTGACGTGTTAGTGTAGAGGCGCACAAAAAGAAATGGATATTGTAGTCCGCTACTTAAAAGTGTTACCTCATATGATTACATAGCCTCCATTTCATAAATTGCGTACCCGTTGAATTCATATATGAATATTACATATATTACTTCAAAATAGAAACTTAAATCATCCAAGACTAATGAATTTGAATGCAAGAGTAACAATGGTGCATGTACATGATAGCTACATTGGTTGTTTGAAGAAACATCACTGTAACTTTGGCATGCACAACTGAAAAGGTTTATTTAAATAGAAAAAAAATGTGATATGTGAGTGTCCAATCTTTATAGCGTTGAATCGATATTGTACCTTTGGCCACGATACGAAGTAGATATTGACTTATGTTCAAGCGATGTACGTCCACGATCGCTAGATAGTGATACGTGAATGAATTGTGCAATCTCTCTCACACGCATATATATCTCATTTCCCTGTGGGCATCGGAATCACACACGCGCACTTCATGTATTTCTCTCCCTCCGTCAGGGTTAAATTTGTCTTTCTACCCCATCTTACAAGTCTCTCACGCAGAAACACATACGCTCTCTCTGTCTAACACGCCCACCCCTTTAATTCCGCCCACCCACAGCCACTAATGTCACAAAGTATAATAATGTCTCTCACACATATGCCTAAGGTTAACTCGAGTTCCGGAACCATATGAATACATACAATGGGATTCCAACAGAGCACCTTTTGTTTTGAGATTTCTCTCTCTCTCTCTCTCACACACACACACACACATTGTTTCTCGCTTCATTTTTCTGGCACTTGCATGCACACACACCGTTTTTTATCTTCGTGAGTCTTTAAGTATGCCTCGCACAAATGCTATCTACCTATCCCTTAATATAGCTAGATATGTGTCACACAAACTCCTCCTCCCTACTAGCAGGATGCCCATGCGTTGCACGGAACATCAAGATGAATTTGTATGAGAAGTTTATCATGTGGGAGAAAAGGATGAACGAGGGAATGCCTTATTTGCAAATGTGGAGAGGGGTGTGGGTATCTTTTTTGCAAAACTACCATAGTTTCCTTCCTATCCATCGGATATAATTCGGATGGCCTATATTGCAGGATGGCAGGAACACCATCATCACCAACTCTGTTTTTATAAGAGTAGAGATATGTGAGTGTCACTGCCCCCCCCACACACCCACACTTACCAACACCGAAGGAGTAGGGTGACACCTCGATCTTGATACTAATCTATCGACTGGCTTCTCTCTCAAACACACACACACACACACACACACACACACACAACCCGGCACCGAAGGAGTAGGGTGGCAAATCGATCTTGATAATAATCTATCTACTCCTATTTCAAACACACACACACACACTCGCTAGTTGTGCCTCTGTGCCTACTGCACACACTCTCGATACGTCTTTCTCTCCCTCCCCCCCAACAATGACAGTAGAAGGGTGACAACTCGATCTGATCATAATCTGTCAATTGGTTTCTCTCTCAAACATTGTGTCTCGGTGCCTCGCTCGGTAGCCCCCTCGATATGTAGACTTCTCGCGCGGCACAGCTGTAGTGACGATGACGCTGAACCCAGTGTGCCTTGTTTTTACCGGCCTCATGTGATAGTTTTCACCCTGTTTTCTGTTAATTAACAAGGCAACCTTTTCTTTGTTACTACTAGTGAATCTGAAATCATTCGGGGCAGACATAAAATATATCACTTCAACCCAATTATCGCAGCAACTATTTTAAAAGAAATTAGCTAGCTGCCCGTGCGTTGCACGGAACATCAAGATGCATTTGTATGAGTAGTTTATCTTGTGAGAGAAAGGCTGAACGAGGGAAGGCCTTATTTGCGAACGTGGAGAGGCGTGTGGGTATATTTTTGCAAAATTGCCATAGTTTCTTTCCTATCCGTTAGATATAAATCCGACGGCCTATATTGCAGGATGGCACGCACACCATCATCACCAACTCTGTTTTCTACTCCCTCCGTTCCTAAATACTCCCTCCGTCCGAAAATACTTGTCATCAAAATGGATAAAAAGAGATGTATCTAAAACTAAAATACGTCTAGATACATTTCCTTTTATCCATTTTGATGACAAGTATTTCCGGACGGAGGGAGTATTTGTCTTTTTAGAGATTTCAACAAGTGACTATGACCGGACCTTACCAACATACTCAAAAAAGTAGTCCATAATTTTGATGTTACCCTCTTTTCTTGGCGGTGCAGTGCCATCTGGATACCTCATAAATAAATCAAGGACAAATCTGACCCCTTCCTGAAAAGACATACGGAGCAAAATGAGTGAATCTACACTCTAAAATATGTCTACATACACATCCGTATGTGGTAGTCCATTTGAAATCTGAAAAAGACAAATATTTAGGAACGAATGGAGTATAAGAGTAGACATGGAGATATATCTCCAGCATGGTCTACAACAAAAATGTGCTGGGCTGGTTAGCGCCGGATGCTCGCAACGCGATGACATGAGTTCGAATTCTGTCTTTTAACTTTAGATTTTTATATTATATATTACTTATTTAATATATACTTCTTTCGCTACTGTACTGACAGTGGAACCCACAGAGTACTTAGAATACAAGATTAAGGATGGACTTGTTTCTTTTTAACTTTCTGTACGAAGCTGTAGCCACCCTGCAAGTCACGTGTACACTGTACATGCAATTAACTTTTTATAGAGGGACAATCATACAGGCAATTAACTCAAATGGATTGGATGTCACTCTATTATTTCCAGCATAAGAGCATCTCCAACGGCAGCCGGCAAATTTCCTCCCGCTTCCTTCCGCGGAGGACGACATCAAACGCCAGCGGCATACATTTTTACAACTCTAACCAACCAGATGAAATTCGTGCAAACACGGACTGATTTCATATAAGCATGAAGGATTTCGTATAAAAAAGCCGGATCTTCATATAAACATGATGGATTTCATTACATTTACATGAACTAAGCGGTGCCAATCCGGCTCTCTTGGTATAATTAATACTCCCTCCGTCCGGAAATACTTGTCCTAGAAATGGATGTATCTAGACTTATTTTAGTTATAGATACATACAATTTATCCATTCTTAGAACAAATATTTCCCGCCAGCTGCAGAGGGAGTACATAATCTAAATGGCTGCCCGCGGATCCCTTTGTCTTCCTCATGTCCGTCAGACACTTGCGGGGTCGACGAAGGTCCTCGGAAGAGACGAAGCAGCAAAGAAACCACCTGAATGCGCAGTCGTCGCCTCGGCGGTGGCCTTCATGGGTCCCAAGTGGCGGCGGCCTCCCGTGTTCTACTTCTCCTCGATGATGGCGGCGGACACGGAGAAGCTGGCCACCGACTCGTCGCTCTCCATGCACCCGGCTTCTATCTCTGCCTGCATAGCACTGCCACAGGCACGGGAGGCGCGCCCACAGACACGGGAGGCGCGGCCACCACAGACACTGGTGGCGCGGTACGGCGCGACAGCGACAACGCCCGTACCAGCGTGCTCACCGCCGTGCCGGCGTGGAGCAACTCGCCACTCCTCATCGAGCTGAACTGGAGCGGCGAGTTGCTGAACCACGCGCCTGCTTGGGGCGGCAACTGGCTCCGTCGGGCCAAGCGAGGTTGGTGAAGCACCGAGCGGCCTCGCCCGTATCCGGAGGGCTCGGCGGGCCACCCAGCCAGGTAATATGCCGGAGAATGGCTCCTCGGAAGCCATCGGAAGAGTGGAGAAAATGGTGAAGGAGGAGATGGGGGAGCGGCGGAGGGGTGCGATTCTTGCCCGCTGTGTGTCTGGCCTCGTGTAAATAGAGGGCGGACGGTAGGAGCTTGGTCGGTGTCTGGCCTTGTTTAAATTGAGGGCGGACGGGAGGAGCTCGGCCGGTGTTGCGTTTAATTCCGGCCCTCTCATGAATGGACGTGTGGCCGGAGTAGGATTCTCGGTTTGCATGCGGGTTTAACGGAGGGGTTTAATGGAGGCGCCGGGCGTGCAGCGGGGCGGCCCAGTACTATTCGATTTGACAGCAGTAATGAGCCGTCAAATCACAAAGGCCCTCGCCTCTCGTGAAACCGACCGAGCTAGACTGCCCCGCCCTCTAGCCTTTTAAAAAATGTATATACTCCACTTTTGTACAGTAGTAGTATCGATGGATTGCGCCATGGAGCAAAACTTGAAATTAAAAAAAAGGTGGTACATATAGAGAGCGCTCGTCGCCAAATTATGCATATAGTACTATTAAAAAGGCTAGTCACACTAATGGTGTCCAGCACAAGTGCACAACCCACCCCTCAAATAAAACTAAGCACCCTGGAATTCTTTGACAAAACTAAGCACCCTGAAATTCTTTGACAACTATACTGCTGGCTATATGATGTTGGCCATATATATTGTACGTATATAATGTGAAGAAACGAGTGGTAGTACTATACCAACTAAAAGACGAAATGTAAGAAATACTAGTATGTACGTACTGAAGAGTTAAAGTAACGAGAAGAAACATAACATAGTTCTGCTGGGGGCTCAGCACAACACACCCCTCAAATTAAACTAAGCACACCTGAAATTAAACTTTGCAACTACTCCGGTAGACACTGCATTAGAACCACCATGAGCAACGACACTGCCACCTTACTCGGAGTCCTCGTCCACGTCCTCGACATCGTCCTTGTCCCTCTTCCTCTTGGCCGATACTTCTTTGCTTGAACCGCACACTTGGCTCTTGCTCTTCATCCAACCCTTGTAGATATTGAAACAAAGGTAGCCATCCATTGCAGCGTAGTGGATGTGGTCTATATCTAGTACATTCCGCTGCCATGCATAACGATGAAACGTGTATGGAGGTTTCTCCAGTTTACGTACGAAGGATGAACCATGGCTCCTGCCAGGGTCAGCATTGAAGGCTGACGAGAGGACACCAGCCGATTCTTCTGGAGGTCGAAGGGGTTGCCTACAACGAGGCCTATCCGACCCAGGACTTCTTTGTCGTTCGTAAAGTCTACAGTAACGAATTTGACTAGGTTGCTCTCGAGGAAGTTCTTAAAATCCAGGCATTCAACGTCGGCATGGCATATGTGGTAGACCAAGCATAAGTCATGCACGCAAACCTGGATCACGGCGGGCTTCTTCCTCTCTTCGTCCTTTAGATCCTTCTCTCGTCCCAGGACTGTGGTGTACTCAACATCTAGCTCGGCGACCCACTCATCATCTGAGTTTTCGAACATGCGTCTGAAGCGAGAAAGGCATCCTTTCACCGTCGCGGAAGAACGGGTGTAGATGACGTCGAACTCATCGCCGGTGATGGTTCTAACCTTGTACTCACCGCCGATCATGGAGATTTGGGACGCCATGGATTTGGGAGGAGGGTTAGGATTAGTGGAACTGCCGTAATGTGAAAGGACGGGACGACTAGGAGCGAACCGCCGTAGTATTAAAGGACGTGCGGGGACGAGTAGGAGCGAACTGCCAGCGTGCGAACGGCAGGGTAGTGGCTTTCCATTCTCCCATGATACGGGCTTCCGAGAGCCCTTGGATCTGAGATCGAACGGTTGCATGGCGTGATTCTAGACCTATGGGTGAATATCCTATCCTGGAGGGTTATTCTGCAAATTTTCAGCAACTTAGCATGCGACCGTTTGATCTCAGATCCAAGGGCTGCCAGCAGCCCGTATCATGGTCGCGCCTACCACGACCGTCGCGTCGCTCGCGCGGTCGCGCCCTTGGAGATTTAACACGGTGCGTTAGGCTATCTGATGTTGGCATGTCATACATAGTCATCACTTAGTCACTCATACTACAACAAGGTTAGCTATAAGGTTGGCTATAAGTGTATTTTTTTACTTCTCTCTATCTCTTTCTTCGTACTCCCTCCGTCCCATAATATAAGAACGTTTTTGACACTAGTGTAGTGCCAAAAACGTTCTTATATTATGGGACACAGGGAGTACTAGTATTTATTGCATTTGCCAAGGAGTGACCTCTTCCAATGAAATGGTGTGCTTATTAGTTTTTGTTGCTAAGTTTGCTTCATTTAATTAGCTATAGACTCAAAATTGTCTTTTCACCTAGGTACACGCGCTTAGCACCGTTTCTTCCTTGGGTCACCAAACTAGTCTCTCTCTTCTTGATTAACTTGCCACATCAGACTTTATGCCTATGTGGCAAGCTTAGCACCTGTAGGAGCAAGTAAGTACAATAGTGCGCTTTACATGGCATTTTTGCATATGTGGAGGAAAGAGAGGCAAGGAAAAAGTGGAGAAGTGGGCTCTCATGCAAGAGCCAGCCTCTACTACATGGTGGAGCATTGGGAGAGGCACCTGTATGGAGGTGGTCAGGAATCGGGAGACTCACGCCGGTCGTAGCGCCGCAGTTAATATGATAATGGCAAGTCAAATCACGGGGCCCCACCTGTCCAGCAGTAACTCGCTGTCAAATCACACAGCCCTACGTTTGCAGCCCTCATCTTCTCGCGTCTCTGTCGAACCGACTAGGCGGAACTGCCCCGCCTACCGCGCAGGAAAAGCCCGCGCAGTATACTCCCTCCGTCTAGGTGACCAAGGTGGAGAGGAAAACGAGAGAACTTAATGTTTATATTTGCTAAGGCTGGTTGTAATGGTAGTATCATAGCTATATCATGCATGCCAACTAGGCAATTTTGATGAGGTGTCATAGAATTAAATGAAGAAAGAGAGAGAGTTGAGTACTATGTGTCATACATGGCAATAAATAAAGTACTACATGATACTAATATATGATACTAAGTATTATTAATACAGTTTTGCTAGAACTCATCTAGATGAGATATAATTTGGTCTCATTCATCTTTTATAGCCATTGGATGTGATGCTATAAGATGCGTGTGTGCTGACGTGGGTTGTATTTGTTCTTGTTTTCAAAGTGAATGAGACCAAATTATATCTCATCTAGATGAGTTCTAGGTACTCCCTTATTAATATCATTGCGTGCAACGAACTGACCACTGCATGTCATGTTTGATAGTCTCAAGTCATTAAAAGCATACAAGCCCCACATCTCTTATTGGTTGATTCCTCTATTTATGTCAAAAAATAAGAAACAACGTGAGAGTTAATGCACCACGCCTATGTGTTTACTATTTGGTTTTTGTAAGATGACTTAATACTCACCTAGACGGAGGGAGTATTCGATTTGACAGCGGGCGGCGCAGTTCCTGATACGGCTTTAATGCAGACGAGGGAGGGAGTAGCGGTTCCCGAAATGTTGAACGGCCAATGCATCCTCCTTCAATTAATGCATGAGGGAAGTAATGGGAGGAGGTCCGGGAAAAGAGGCTGCACGATGTGAATGCAACGCAGTTTGCCCTCATTGCCCTCATATAAAGGCGCCCCTCCATTCCAATGCATCTACCACATCGTACGCACCTAAGCATTTGCCTAAGCACCTACACTAAGCGCAAAAGAGCTCACTCCAGACCCATGGCGGCGATGCGCGTGAGCGGCCAGCGGCTGTGCCAGATGGTCCACGACGCCGGCCTGCGGCATGGCGCCGAGGATCGTCTCCAGACGGTGTTGGAGACCGGCTGGTGGATGGCCGCCGTCGACGCCAACTACGACTCTCAGTTGGACCAGATGATCGTTGCCACCAGCAACAAGTTCACCGTCCTCAAGAAGCTCGCGGACGACATCGCCGTACTCCTCCAGCCCGCGCGCCCGGGCTCCTCATTGCCTGCCACCCTAATCGGCCTCCATGGCCGGAACCTCTTTCAAGCACTGGTGGCCCTGCGACTGCCCGCCGACGCCACGAAGAATGTCCACCTGGAGGTCGCGCTCGCCGCGAGGCGCCTCGCCCTGCAAGAATTCGTCGACCTACACATCCACGTGTACGAGCAAATCGTGTACATAGGTATCTACAAGGCCAGTGAGGACGCTACGACGTTGGCCTTCCTCAACCGGCTGGAAGCCTTGGATGCCTTTGCTGAGAAGCACCTCGACCTCGCCACAAAAGCCGCCGCTCCTTAGCCGCCGGTCGGTGGCCCGGCGCACTAAGTTGAGGAGGAGGAGGTCGTACGTTCATGGATCCATCTTTCTTCTTGCCTTCTGTAACCACCACTGCGATCGCATCATCGTGGCCTTAATTCTTATTGTGCTGTTGCATTCTCGTTCCAGTCAATACCGACATGTGCGATCCCTTTGCTTAATTATATGCATCACTGTAACTAGTACTCCATCCGTCAATTTATAAGTTGTGCTTACCTTTTCCATCAACTTCGTGCAACGCGCGGGCATCTTGCTAGAAACACTAGAATATGTCTATATAATCCGTATGTGATAGTCCATTTGAAATCTCTAAAAAGACAAATATTTAGGTACGGAGGGAGTAATATATTAGGAGTATATCAAAACAAGAGTGATTTCTTTCAAGTTTGTGAACAAATACTACTATTCTACTACTTTGGATCCGTCGCAACGCACGGGCACATTGCTAGTAAAAGGAAAAGGCCTGCCGCGTTCGCGTCGCACCCCCACACGCCCGGGAATCGGGAGTACTCCACGGCCCGTCCGGCACGACACATAGCTTAGGGAAGGCGTGTTGCCTAGCATTTTCACTTTCATGTGGGACCGCCGTTGAGCAAACCGACTATTGGCAAACCGCACCCCGCCCGCCGCCGGGTTGGAAAACAGAAACGAGGGGAAGATCTAGCTGTAGCACGGAAGCCAAGAAATTTGGTGTCAGATGGGGCTCGTTGATAGAGTAGGAGCATTCCGTACTAGTACTACTCCTACTAGTACCAAGTTTGTACTCCTAATACTATATTACTAGTACTACCACTATACAACTAGTAGGTACGTGCACGGCACAACATCGTAGGAACAAAAAACGGGAAGATCTTGTTTTGGGTGATTTATCTTTTTTCAATCAACGTAGTATGAATAATATGATGTGGGGGGCACCCATGAAGCTTATGTGGCTTGGTTGCATGGCTACGAAAGGTTAGAGAAAAATAAATAGATAATGTGTTTAGAGTGCACTCCACTAAATAGATATACTTTGGATCCATTGCAACGGACCGGCACATCTATATCTATACCCCCTATATAGTGTGTGAAAAACTTTGAAAGTTGGTCGTTGGATGAAGCCAATCCGACGGTACAAAGATGGCAAATCCGAGCACTACTGGCCGTTGGATATCATCCACCAGATTCTGCCACATGTATAATCTAGAAGACTCCATGGTTGAACTTAATTCATGACTAACTTTGCCACAACTAAGCTTAGGCAAAGTTATTAGTTCTTCAAAATGAGAGCCACAAGTTGGCAAGCCTAAGGGAATCTTGCCACATTTTTTGTGTGTATGTCATGTGGGGCCTTAGTGTGGCTTGCCTAAGGTGTGGCTTGAACCAAACACTCACCTAAGTTAATCAAACTTGCCTAACCTTACGTGTGGCAATCTTTGGCAATCTTAGTGGCTGTTTGGTTCCTAGCCACACCTTGCCACACTTTGCCACAACCTAACCTTAGGCAAGTTTGACCAAGTTAGGTAGGTGTTTGGTTCTAGCCACACCTAAGGCAAAGATTTTTTTATGAGCAGTGAGCCCCACATGTCATAGACACAAAGGGGCTGTTTGGTTCTAGGCCTAGCATTGCCACACTTTGCCACACATTTTTGCCAAGCTTGCCTAAGGTTAGTTCATCAAAATGAGAGCCACAAGTTGGCAAGCCTAAGGGAATCTTGCCACATTTTTATGTGTATGCCATGTGGGGCCCAAGTGTGGCTTGCCTAAGATGTGGCTTGAACCAAACACTCACCTAAGTTGGTCAAACTTGCCTAACTTTAGGTGTGGCAATCTTTGGCAAAGTTAGTCACAAACCAAACAGGCCTAATAACTGTGTGGCAAGATTCCCTTAGGCAAGCCAAAGTGTGGCTAACAAAGCAACTCAACTAAGGCAAGTGTGGCAAGTGTGGCAAAAATCATGTGGCAATATATGGCAAAGATAGTCACAATTCAAACAGCCCTACTAACCAAACATCCCCTAACCTTAGGCAAGTTTGGCAACATTGTATGATAAAGTGTGGCATTGCTAGGCCTAAAACCAAACAACCCTGTGTCTGCCACAAAAAATGTGGCTAACAAAATGGCACCACAAGTGTGGCAAGATTTGGCAAGAAGTTGAGTCTATGACATGTGGACCATGTAGCTAGAAAAGTGTGGCAAGCCACAAGTGTAGCAATGAACCAAACACATGCCTGAGATATTGTGTCACGCCTAAGCTTAGGCGTGGCAACCTTAGGCTGCAAACCAAACATCTATATATCTATACCCCTATATAGTGTGTGAATAACTTTGAAAGTTGGTCGTTGGATGAAGCCAATCCGACGGTACAAAGATGGCAAATCCGAGCACTACTTGCCGTTGGATATGATCTACATTCCACCAGATTTTGCCACATGTAGAATCTAGAAAACTCCACATGTAGAAGCATAATGCACAAACCACCAGAATCTCATGCGTGCAATGCACGTGTACCTTACTAGTACTAGTTGGTAGTAGTAAGAAACAAATTCCAGTTTTGGCACGAGCTCGTACTGCGGGAGCACCACAAGGCCTGCCGCAGGAGTTACATTTCCCTCTCGGGGCCCACGGGACCGAACTTCAGTGGCTTAGTGCCCGGCCTATGAGTCAATGACATGCGGACCTTAAATGCGGCTGGCCCACATGTCATTCTCATGGTGGTGGCGTGGTTCGCGACTCACTCGTTCGAGATGAACCGGCCGGTGGTGGCGTGGCCGTGGCGAGGGTGCCACAGCTGGGCGTCGGGGCGTTACGAGGCGTAGATGGCCACACCGGCGGGTACTACCTGTAGTACAGAAGTACTCCAGCTGAGGATTGATGCCCGGGACGAAATGTGTCACAGCCGCTGGATGAAAATTCGATGGTGCGGGAGTACGGATCGGAGCACAGCAGCGGAGCAGGCAAACCGCGTCCAATCGGGTGTGTCTGTGGTAGAAAGTTGATGGTCGCCGCAGTTCAGCTGGCCCGCATGTCATGCACACAAAGGCAGAGGAGCGGTGGGGCCGAGAGGGATGAGGGGCACGTCGGGGGATGAGGATCCCCTGACGCGAACAATCCTACCATTCTGTCACTGACATGTGGGACCCACAAGCATGGGTCCCACCTGGCAGTGAAGGAAAGATAGGGTAAGGCAGTGATAGCCACGTCAGAGGATCCATGTCCACGTCGGGGGACGTCGTGCCGTGGGTTGGAGCGGCGTCGTGGGAATCGCGTGTGGGTGTGGCAGTGGTAGAAACAAGAAACGTGATGGTCGCCGTGGTTCAACTTCCATGGACAAGCTGTCATGTCTGCTGACACATGTATATCAAAACTAGAGTGTTTATATTTCAAGCACGTGAACAAGTATTATTCTACTACTTTGGATCCATTGCAACGCACGGGCCATCACATTGGTAGTAGTAGTGTCTATCTCTATCTCTAGAGGCCTTCCCTCGTTCATCCTTTTCTCTCACAAGATAAACTACTCATACAAATGCATCTTGATGTTCCGTGGAACACACGAGGATGTTTCCTTGGGGGTCTCTCCAGCGCGGCGTGGCCGTAGTTGCAAGTTGACGCCCCTTGAGATGCCGACGTTGAGGGGCACTCGGATTTCCTCCGATGAGCAGGTAAGATGAGTTTGATCACATAGTAAATGCATTCTAAAGACTACTTCCGTGTCCATTTCCTAATTCTCCCCCTGCCCACTGTTTCACAGGTTAGGCTCGGTGCGAGTGGAGATTGGCTTGCATATGTACGGGAGGGTACCAACATCAATTTGCACAACATTTACAACGGTGACACCATTCCCGTAGAACCTTTGTCCAACATTGGGATCAGCCATGCAACGGGCCACCGCATGAATTGGTACGATGGAACCACGGTGAGATTGAATAAGATAGCACGAACCTTGCACATGGCGGTCAAAGGCGGACCATGCTGTCTGCGGCCGATTTGTTGCCGTACGAGTACGAAGACGTTGTGCTCCTTTCTAACCGCATCTTCGCGGTGACAAACCAGGGGACTTATTTTGTATGGGACACATCCTACGATATACTCCCTCTCTCCCAGTTTATTTGTTTTGAATCTTTTCGTTTTATAAGTTTCAAATTCAAATTTAGAGCTCCCCATCACATGTTGAGATTACAATGTCCATTAAATCGTTGCGTGCATGTATAGTAAAGAAACAAATCTCGAGTTTGGCACGAGTTCGTGCAGCGGTAGCACCACAAGCCCTGGCGCAGGAGTTACATTTCCCTCTCAGGGCCGTCGGGACTGAGCTTCAGCGCCTTACTACACCTACCTTTGAGTCAATAACATGTGGACCCGATAGGTGACTGGTCCACATGTAATGCTCCCGAAGGCAGAGGGGCAGTGGGGCCAAGAGGGGTGAGCCGCAGGTCGGGGGACGTGTGGTGTCATGGGTTCGAGCGGCGTCGTGGGAATCGCGTGTGGCTGTGGTAGAAACTTGATGCTCGCCGCATTTTAGGTGGCCCACATGTCATGCACACAAAGGCAGAGGGGCGGTGCGGCCGAGAGGGGTGAGGCGCACGTCGGGGGACGTGGTGCCGTGGGTTGGAGAGGCGTCGTGCGAATCGTGAGATGAAACATGATGGTCGCCGTAGTTGAACTTCCATGGACAAGCTGTCATGTCTACGGACACATGCACTGCATACCGATCACTGGAAGGAGTAGCAGAGAAAGCTATATATGCGGATAAATAGTTCCTTATAGTCAAGCGGACCCATGCTACTACTCTGTTCCAAAGACATGCACACCATCGAAATAGTCCATCTATATCAATATACACCGAGAGGGAATAATTTTTTTTACAAGAGAGGAAATAGTTCATCCATCCATAATGCCCTCCTGCTGGTGCAGCCTTTTCTTCTTCTTCTTCTTCTTCTTCTTCTTCTTCTTCTTCTTCTTCTTCTTCTTCTTCTTCTTCTTCTTCTTCTTCTTGTTCTCATTTTCTGTGGGAGACGGCTTCGCAACAAGCTCTTTGGACCTTGCAGCTATCTCGAAACTCACACGGGCATCGAGGGCAGCATATTTTATCCGCTCGTACGTCAAGGGATAATTCTCCCATCCAGACGACCTTAATGCCACCGTCTCGTCACCCTTCTAAAGATTTGTACCGAGCACAAAATTTGCTACGTCGAATAGGGATGGTGTCTGTTTATCACAATCTTCTACATGAATTTTGATTCTGGTTTGTAGGTCAGCGATGCTTTTCAAATCAAGGTTGTACGGCTCCAGCTTCTGTTTGTCCCCTTCGATGGCTGCCCCACAGAAGTATACGTCCTCCCGAGACAAGAAATCATGAAGCTCACCTGGTATGGAGGGCGAGTGTATGATGTGGTACACCAAAACATCATCTTCGAGGCACAGCTGAAGGACGGCGGCGCGTTGGATCTTCCCAGGGGCACGCTCCGTGTACTCTGCCTTGAGACCGATGACCCTCGTCTCTACCTTTTCGAGGGAGTTGGATACATTGTTGATCCACTGCTGAACAACCCTTGGGTGGACAGTGATGGTGGCAACTATGCTCATCGAGCCTTCGACGAGGACATGTTGGACGCTAAAAACCTGCATCTCGATCTCTTTCGCCATTTGGAACCGCTGGAACGGAGGGCAATGGTTTGGAGAATTAGGATTAGATGGCTAGTCTAACTGAAGTAGTAGATGATTATTTAAAGAGGTTAAAACAATGTGAACGCAGTGGGGTTTGGATGCAAATGAAGAAGAAGGGGAGGTGAAGAAGCCGAGGAAAATCGGTTCTCGATGGAAAAGTAAATGGGAGAAGTGGCGTGTAGGCAGTTGATTAGGCGGCTAGGTAGACTAAACGAAAAGGCTATGCAGGTAGACTAATGAGTCGTACCTGTTCGTGTACGTTCCCATCCTTTCTGATAGGTGGGGCCTATGCAAACAAATAAAAAAAGTGTTGTAGCTGGTTCAGATGGATATTGGCGCGTGAGTGGGAGACACAACATTCTCTGGTTAAGGAATACTCCCTCCGTTTAGGTGAGTAAGTCACCTTATGAAAATCAGGTTTTCCCAAAACCTTTAGGCGTGGAGCATTAACTTCCTGCTCGATCCCCTCCCAGCCTCGTTAGCCAGCGTTCTCTTCCTCTGCTGCCGCGTTCTACCTTTCCATTTTTCCTCTTCTTAAGTGTGGAACGATCTGCATGCCGTCCTTGATGCACCAGAATGGCCACTGCATGCATCGCTGCAGGGCGTTGATTGGGCATGCATGAGAATTTGGTTCTGCTCGCAATATGGATGATACCTGAACAATGAAGTGAATAGGCATGCTAGCATGGGAGACCTATTTCTGCTATACAATACTCATGTTCCTACTACTAGTAGTAGTAGTACAACTGTGGTACACTTGATGGTCAAAATACTCTTCAACCGGTCCTCACAGTGAAGTGACAACACCCTGCGCCTGACACTAGTCCAGGCGGCGTGTTCGGGTTACCAAAGTCAGCCTCACCCTATGCACTGTGCAGTTTGTCACCGCTGCTGTACAGCACATTGGCGCCTTGCCTCGTCTCCCTCTCCCCTCCCATAGCACCACTCCATCTCCATCTCCTTCTCTGTCTCCGTCTCCATCTCACTGTGCCCCCGTGTACCATCGCCTCACTCGCCTCCCCAAGTACCACTATTCCCTCGCTAGCCGTTCCAGCACCGATAGCCTTCTCCCCCGTAAATCAAGCCCCCAAAAACCCCCACCTTCCAAACTCCACCATGGCCGAACGCGAACCGTGCAACATCCATATGAGCTGCGATTGGAGCAATCTCCCCAGTGACATCCTTGACTTCTGTTGTTCATGTATGGATATGTTGAGCGCCCTGCGGCTGGCTGCATGCTCGAGGGACATGCACACGACCATCGTTGAAGCGAGGCCTAAGCTTTTGAAGACCCCCTGCTTGCTGCTATCTGGTCTTGCGAGATTGGCTCGCCATGATATGGAGGTGTACATGATGCCCCTCGACTTCAATCCGATCTCCATTAGCCGAAACTTCTTTGCAGGTATGTAGTGGGTCGCCGTACATCATTTCCCTTGACATCGATCCGATCACCATCGTCTGAAACTTCTTGGCAGGTATGTACTGGGTCGGCATGAACTCCCATTGGATGGCTGCCTTCAGAGAAGACGGTAAAAAGTTGGTGCTCATGAACTTCCAGACCTCCCATGAGATTATCCTTCCTCCGTTGGATTATATAGAGTATTACCATCGCGGTCCAAGTCATCTAGATTACCACGTCAGTTGGACGTACCTTGTTTTGCAGAAGATTGTAATCTGCCAAGTGCCCACACGACATGCGAATTACACAAACTTCAAGCTAATTGCCTTGTTCGGCCGTGGACTCGCCTATCTTTATGCCGGTGCCTTCTTTAGCTGGAGACAACTCAGCTCGCAGTGGATCATCGTCAAAGCTGATACACACTTCTGTGATGCTATTGAACACAATGGCGTCATCTACGCGATCGACAAAGTAGATGGCACCACGTATTGCTGGGACGGCGCGTGTAAGTTGTTTCCATCTCATGTTAATGATGACGCCATGACACTGTTTGAACTTTTTGTGATGATTGGCATATCCCTGTTTGAGAAAAATTTGAGTAGAACTATGGCAATGTATTAGAGACGTCGTAAATCAGCTATATTTGGAATGAGTTAATTCATGCGATTGTGACCATGTCATTACATCCAATTTGTACCCTGAATAATCAAACGGTTAGGAATATATGGATATTATCCTTGTTTTATAGTAATTGTCGGCATTCTGGGAACGGGGGTCCCCAAACTTGCCTGCCTGCGGCCTGCGGCGTGGCTCAAGCGGAGGCCCAGTGCAGCCCAACTTCATCAGCTCAAGCTGAAGACCCTTGCGAGGGGCCAAGCCTCGCGGGGTGGATGACAGAAAGCTTCCTCAGGAGCAGCCTCGCCAGGCAGGCTCGCGAGGAGGCGGAGAGATCAAGGCAGGGCACCTCGCGAGGAGCCTGTGACACAAGACATGACGATCGAGACCAGGCGGGCGCCGGCCTGCGCAGTGTCCTTGTTTCCCCTTTGGTACAAAGGGGGCAAGCACAGGCCAAGGCATCAGGCAAAGGTTACCGTTTCGTTGCAACGAGACCAAGATCAGCGGAGCGGCATGATGGAGGTCATCGTGGAGCCCAGGACGGCGTCACCGTCAGAGCCTTTGGCAGCCGTAGACCAACTTTAGTCAGGATAAGTGTACTAGATGTTCCCCTTCAAAATGGCCAATTGTTGGCGCCCTTCCCGCTCATTATTTGGGAAGATGCCCAGGGCCTCCCTCTATAAATAGAGCTAGCCACCACAGGGCAGAGAGATGGATCAATCAGAGAGAGAGAGAGAGAGAAGCGATTGAACTCACCCAAGCAGTTCATTGCACCAGCTCAAGAACAGCCCCTCGCGAGGCTGTTCCCCCTTTGTATTGTTCATCATCAGCCCCTGAGGCAATCCACCACACCACACACTGGAGTAGGGTATTACACCACAATGGTGGCCTGAACCAGTATAAACCTCGTGTCCCTTGTGTGTTCTTGTTTCTAGCTTAGATTCCTTGCGAGCCTTCAAAACGTGAGCTGGTAGGGGAAAGATCTTCGTGCGCACCCCAGAGTTCGAACATCAAGGGTCTACCGGAACCCGAAATCCGACATTTGGCGCGCCAGGTAGGGGTGCGCCAGAATCTTTCTTCCACTAGTCGTGTGTGATCTTCCGTCGTATCCATGGCTGACGCTCGCCGGGCTCGTGCTGAGCGTCGGGCTGCTCTCGCCACCCGCGTTGCCCAGACGGCGCCCGTCGGCGGACGCCCCCGTCGTTCCCCGTCGCCTGTCGCCAGTGCCCCCGGTCGTCGCGGCTCTCCTGGGCGGCTCACAGGCACCACCTTCAAGCCGCCACGTCAAGCCGTTCATCCGCCAGATCGGCACCGCCTCCAAGCGCCGAGAAACCCCCTGGGCTAGGTGGCACCCAAGGCCGATCTGACCTTCAGCTCAGACGATCACCCCTCCAACCCAGCCTATTCGGGCGCGCTCCCGATGCTATGCACCCCCACCATCTGCCAAGTGGCCGTCACCAGGACCCTCATCGATGGTGGTGCTGGCCTCAACGTGCTCTCGGTGGAAGCCTTCAACCTCCTCCACGTGCCGCCAGAGCGGCTGCAGCCCAGCAGGCCCTTCTTAGGCGTCGGAGGCGGTTCCACCAGCTCCTTGGGACAGATCCGCCTCCCGGTGACCTTCGGCACCTATGGCAACTTCTGCACGGAGCTGATCGACTTCGACATCGCCCCCATCAGCCTCCCGTACAACGGCATCCTCGGCTACCCAGCCTTGTCCCGGTTCATGGCTGTGACTCACCCGGCGTACAATCTCATGAAGAAGCCCGGGAGCAACGGCGTCCTTACCATGTCCGGAGACACCGGGGATGCGTTGCAGGCACTCAAGCTTGCTTTCAAGATGGCCGCGGTGGCGCAGCCCGCCAGCACATGTGTCCTCGAGCCCAAGGGGGCTGCGCCAGCTAAAAAGAAGCAGCTATTCAGCCAAGACAAGGTGGAGACCAAGCAGGTACCGGTCGATGAGGATGGACCCGCTGGCGCTACCTTCACCATAGGCGCCAACCTTGAACCTGAGCAGGAGGAGGCCCTGGTCAGGTTCCTGAGCACGAACAAGAAGGTGTTTGCATGGGAGCCTAGTCAGCTGGCAGGGGTCCCAAGGGATGTAATTCAACATCATCTCAACGTGTGCCTCAACGTGCACCCCGTGAAGCAGAAGGCAAGGCGGCAGTCCACCGAAAAGCAGGCCTTCATCGTCCAAGAGACCCGCAAGTTAGAAGCAGTGGGAGTCATTCGTGAGGTCCGCTACCCTGATTGGCTGGCTAACCCTGTTGTCGTGCCAAAAAAGGGAGGAAAGGAACGCATGTGTGTCGACTTCACCAACCTCAACAAAGCCTGCCCTCAGGATCCATTCCCGCTCCCTCGCATCGACCAGATCACCGAATCTACCGCTGAATGTGACCTATTGTGCTTCCTGGATGCCTTCTCGGGCTATCATCAGATCAAGATGGCGGTAGAGGACGTGGATAAAATGGCCTTCCTGACTCCGTGTGGAGTGTACTGCTATACCTGCATGCCATTTGGGTTGCGCAACGCAGGCACGACCTTTCAGCGGCTGATGCACATCGCCCTAGGCCGACAGCTCAGGAGGAACGCAGAAGCTTATGTCGACGACATTGTGGTGAAGTCCCGGGAGGTGAAAACCCTGATACATGACTTGGAAGAAACCTTCGCAAGCCTCAATGAAGTGGACCTGTGGCTCAACCTGTAGAAGTGCATGTTCGGAGTCCCCTCAGGCAAGCTCCTGGGCTTCCTCGTGTCCCACAGGGGCATCGATGCCAACCTAGAGAAGGTCAAGGCAGTCGAAGACATGAGCCCGCCAGAGACCCTCAGAGAAATGTAGAAGCTCACCGGGTGTGTAACCGCGCTAGGACGTTTCATCTCCAAGCTGGGGCAGCGAGCACTGCCTTTCTTCAAGTTGATGAAGAAGAAAGGCCCCTTCAAATGGACTGAAGAGGCCGACAAGGCATACCAAGATCTCAAGAGGTACCTTACCAGCCCTCCGGTGATGGTAGCTCCGCGCCCTCGGGAGCCCTTGGTGCTTTACCTTGTAGCCACCCCCTATTCTGCCAGCACAGCCCTGGTGGCAGTTAGAGAGGAGCGCCGGACCACGGCCGCAGCCACAGTCCCGGCCGAAGCAGAGCAAGGCCAGGAAGGCCTCGCGAAGACCACGACCGCGGTAGAAAAGGATCAGCCTCATCAGAGGAACGCACCCGGAGTAGAGGATGCCCCCTCAAGCGACCAAGCGCTAGGGGCTACGTCGTCTTAGGAGGTATCTCGACCCCTAGAGGACGCGGGCTGTGCCAGCACCCTCAACCTCGTCGAGCACCCGGTATACTTCGTCAGCACGATGCTGCGGGACGTGAGGGCGCGGTACCCCATGCCCCAAAAACTCCTCCTCGCACTATTAGTGGCCTCGCACAAGCTGCGACACTACTTTCAAGGCCACCCCATCAAGGTCGTCTCAGCCTACCCCCTGGAAAGGGTACTCAGGAGCCCCAACTCAGCTGGGAGGGTCGCCGAATGGGACATCAAACTGCAATTGTTCCAGCTAGAATTCAGCACGACCAGGGTCATTAAGGGAGCTGCGCTTGCAGATTTTGTGGCGGAATGGACAGAGGCACCGGGGCTCAAAACGGGCGAGGACCGGTCGCTCTCCCCGGGAAGTGAAGCGTCGTATGGCTGGGTGATGTACTTTGATGGAGCATTCTCACGGCAGGTCTCGGGGGCTGGCGCAGTGCTCATATCCCCTACTCAGGACAAGCTTTACTATGCCGTGCAGCTTTGCTTCCAGCATGGGGAGAAGGTTTCCAACAACATAGCAGGATACGAGGGCCTAATAGCGGGCTTGAAGGCTGCCGTCGCCTTGGGGGTAAAGTGAATCACCATCAAGGGCGATTCGCAGCTCCTCGTCAACTTCTCCAACAAAGTATATGAACCGAAGGATGAGCACATGGAAGCGTATCTCGCGGAGCTCCGCAGGATGGAGAAACAGTTTTGGGGGTTGGAGTTACAGTACGTGCCCCGCGGCACCAACCAACAGGCTGATGACATCGCCAAGAGGGCATCCAGGCAGCTGCCTCAGGAGACTGGTGTCTTCGAGGAGCGACTCTTCAAACCTTCGGTGGCACCATCGCTATCAAGCAGGGCACAACCTAGGGAGGAGCTCCCTCAGCCGCCGGCCTCAGGAGCGTGCTTGCTCCTGGTGCTAGAACCTCAGGAAGGATGCTGGACCGCAGAGTTCAAGGACTACTTGATGCAAGGGACCCTGCCAGAGAAGGAGGAGGACGCGGAGCGTGTGGCGCGGCAGGCCATGGTCTACTGCATCAAGGATGGAGAGCTCTACTGGAAGCGACCGAATGACGTGTCCTTACTTTGCATTTCCAGGGAGCAAGGAAGGGAGCTGTTGGTAGACATACACGGTGGAGACTGTGGGCACCAGTCATCATCACGAACCGTCGTTGGGAAGGCATTCCGCAGCAGGTTCTACTGGCCCATGGAACTCAACGCCGCCGCCGAGCTGGTGAAGGCTTGTGAAGCCTGCCAATTCCACGCCAAGCAGATCCATCAGCCAACTCAGGGCATGCAGACCATACCCCTCTCATGGCCATTCATAGTTTGGGGGCTGGACATCCTGGTCCCGTTCCCTCGGGCGCCAGGGGGCTATCGTTACCTCTATGTTGCTGTGGACAAGTTCACCAAGTGGGCTGAGGTAGAAGCCGTTCGCACCATACCAGCAGGCTCCGCAGTCAAGTTCATAAGGGGCCTTGTTAGCCGATTTGGGGTGCCTAACCGCATCATCATCGACAGCGGTTCGCAATTCACCAGCAATCTCTTCAAAACGTACTGTGCTAACCTTGGAACACAGATATGCTACACTTCGGTAGCACACCCCCGGAGCAACGGCCAGGCTAAGCGAGCCAACGCGGAAGTCCTGAGGGGCCTCAAAACCCGGATCTTCAAGAAGAAGCCGGAGGCCTGCGGCATGGGCTGGTATGATGAGCTCTAGTCTGTGTTGTGGTCTATAAGCACGATCACGACCAAGTCGACTGGTGAAACCCCGTTCTTCCTCATCTACGGAGCTGAGGTTGTCCTCCCTCACGAGGTCAGGCGTCATTCCGCACCGGTCCTGGTGTTCGACGAGACGCAGCTGGACGCAATGCGGGGGACGAATCTCGTGCTGGGGGAGGAACACCGTCGAGAGGCCGCGCTGCGGGCGGGAAGGTATCAACAGGCGCTGCGACGATACCACTGCCGCAACATCTGCCCCAGAACTCTTGAGGTAGGGGACCTCGTGCTCAGGCGGGTCCTCTCTAGGAGGGGCTGCACAAGCTCTCTCCCATGTGGGAGGGCCCATTCAAGGTTGTTCATGTTTCTAGGCCCGGTTCCGCGCACTTGGAGACCCAGGAGGGGTACCCATCCAGAACGCGTGGAACATTCAACATCTCCGAAGGTTCTACCCCTGAGCGAGGCCCAGTGCCTATCACTACTAGGGAAAACCCTAGCAGTAGCGCTGGTTTTGTGCTCACTAGTAGCGCGGGTAGGCGCGCTACTAATAAGGCCCTACATCTATTGCTTAGCAGTAACGCGTGCCCACACACGCTACTGCTAGGACAAATAGCTGAAGCGTTTGTTCAGTACCACGCTACTGCTAAGGTAACTACTTGCAGCGTGTTTTCTGTCCATCGCTACTAGTATTCTTTTTTTATTTTTTTATTTTTAGTGTATTTATGCGCCATCGTACAAATATTGGTACAATACCAGTTATGAGGTTTACATCATTATGTCCATAACAATGTGTCAAATGAAGGTGGATTAGGTTCAAGTGGAGGCAATATGTGGTGCATGTCAAAAGTATACTACTAATCCAAACTTGATCTAGTTTGGACTAGTAGTACTTTCGATGTGCACCCCATGTTGCCTCCACTTGAATCTAATCTGCCAGCACAAGCTATTTAATCATCATCATAGTCACTACCACCAATAGTATTTATTTAATCACCACTAACACTAGCTAATAATAATCATCATAGTCATTACCACCAACACTAGCTATTTTATCATCATAGTAATAGTGTAGCACATCATCATCCTCAAACTCATTTCTAGCTAGCTAATCACTCCTCCTGCTCTCTCTTAGGTAAAATAACATAAAACATGTATAACTCTCCTCCTTGATCAAGCTGGAGCATGCAGATGAACCTGTCTCCTAATCGTGGGTAGCGCATCTGTTTGCTGCCCCCTAGTACTTCTCTGCGCTCCCCCATCACATATTTGGTCCAGTCTTGCACTATTAAGCATCCGTCGCTAATCTTGAATGCACTAAAGTAATCTGTAGGATATCTTGGCCGTAAGCTGATAATACTCATGGTACCTTTAGTCTCGATCCCATAAGGCACAACATTCATCGGGAGTCCCTGTTGAAGAACATCGTATGGTAACATACTTAGCAATGAAGTTTAGCTTCAAAAATAATGTATGGAAAAGATGCACTGAGGACAAATAGTAAAATCTTACCATCCTTCCTAAATAGATGTGACCGTAGTTCATTACGAACACTATTGGTCGTACATTTTCAGTACTAACATTTCTAAATGTAGGAAGAAAATTTTTCTTGATAGTATCAAGATCCTCAAGCCATGAAACATAATGACTGAGCTCTTGGCAGTTGAGTTCAGCCCCAGGACAGTATACGGTCCTGTCTACCAAGCGCTGGACATGTTTGCTTGCACCAAAATAAGCTGACAATACAAATTAGTTGTCAACTATTTTTGAATAAACAATATCAAAGACATAAATATGGTTGAGAAACTTACATAATGGTATAACTGGAGGCGTCTGCACATCGACCCAGATGTCGGTTTTACCTTCAATATCATCTTCCGGACGAATATCAATGGTGATAACCATATAAGGCTCAAATGCATAAGTCTTGCATAGTGCTCGCCATGTTTTGCATCCAAAATTGGTGTAGTCGTCTGAATTGTATATTTTTGCATGGAAAATATAACCGTGATCGATCTTCAAGTAAACTTTCTTTTCCTCCGTACTATGACTGAAACCTATCTTATCCAATACAAAAACTCTTGCATGGCAGGGGATACGCTAGTAGAATAGTAAAAAAATATAAGTTGAAGCAAATGAAGCAGATGTCATGCTTAATTACGAAAAAAGACTTGTCGTTGTGACTTACCGTATCCACTTCAAAGTTCTCGTCCAGCTTGATGCTGAAGCGCCTATCATCATCTAGGAATATTCTGTCGCACAGGCCGCGCTCGTCTTCGCAGTATTTGCAAATACCGAAATCCTTTTCGTTGTCAGACATTTCCTATGTTCATAGTTAAAACATTAATTGAAAATCGATCGAAGACAACTACCAGGATACTCAACACACAAATCCGGGGCACTCGATATTTCCTACATACTCTGGCACAAGTCATGCCAAAATTCACGGAAAAATCCGGCATGACCTTTGCTAAAATAGGACATATCGAGCGCCTGAAATTTGCCGGAACGGAAATGAATCAACACTTTGGCAAAACATAGGCCACTCGGAGGTGTAACCTGCAAACATGACCGGCCACTTGGATATTGAGCAACACAAGATATACATTTCAAAATATCTTATAGGACTCAAATTAGCATGCATTCAATAAGCAAAAGTAAATCATCTCATGCGTCCGTACATCGTCGAATATTATCACTAATACATCACGAATAGTGTCATACATATAACATCACTAATACAACTAAAACCCTAGCACACGACGGGTATCAGCGCGGGCGGTGGACACCCACAGAGAAGGAACCATCACGGGATCATAGCTCCAGTGAGATCCCCGGAGAACCTGCCAGGTATTGGAGAACGACATGTGCTCCAACACAAACAAGTAGCGACGGACGTGTGCGTCCTCCTCACTGACACGGTGACGCACCACCTCCGCGGAGTCCTCGAGCCTCTGGATCGTCACTGGCCCACGCGACCGCCACCAAAGAAGGTTCGGGTCAACGACAGGCTGGCTCCTCACTAACCTGCGCCCCCCGGTAGGTAGCACCTCCCAGTACCACCCCGGCGGAGCCCAGTCTCGGACATGGCCGATCTGGTCAAGCAGGTGTCGTCCTCTGCCGACTCGACGACGAGGATGCGGGATATGCATCGTCCACGTCGAGGCGGGAAAAATTGCTTTAACTAAAAAATAGCAACAAGTTCTTACTAACTAGTTCTATTAATTCAACTAGTTCTTACTAAAAATAAACTTACTGTAAATAAAAATATTCTAGTACCTAATTAGTACCTAGTTCTTACTAACTAATTAGTACCTAGGAACTACTGCCCTAATTACCATCTAATTTGATGAACTACAGCCCCAACTATAAAGTGAAATAAGTGGTCAAATTTTGCTCGTTTTATGATTCATCTTAGAAATTTGATTCGTTTTCACCCTTACATGAACCCTAACTCATTTGAGCCGCATCCAAATCCGATTTGTTTCCACTCTTACATGAACCATAACTAATTTGATGCAACTAAAATATAAAGAAACCCTAGGTAGAGGTAGGGGAGAGGGAGGAGCGGGCGTGCTCACCTCGGGTGCCTGCGACGAGGGAGGGGCAGGGCGGCGTCGAGGTCAGGGTCGGGGCTCGGGCGTGCGGCGGATGGCGGCCGACATCGAGGTAGGGGTCGGGGGCGGTGTCCGAGGCGGCGTTGAGGTCGGGGGCGGGGGCGGCGTTGAATCTGGGGTCGGGGCGGCGTACAGGGTGCGGAGAGCGTGCGACGGCCGACGGGTGACGGCGGCGGCCGACAGGCGATGGCGGCAGCGAGAGTGGAGAGAGTTGGATTTGGGGGAAGTGGCCGCGTGGGGAAGGACGAACCCCGTGGTTAAGTCAGAAGTAGCAGTAGCGCGTTCCAGGAAAAGCGCTGCTGCTATCTTAGCTACAGCATGTTCTGTGATACACGCTACTGCTACTCCTTCTCTTTTTCCCCTTTTTTCATTTAGTTTTCTTCACATTTTATTTCTTTTCCTTTCACCTTATTCTATTTCTTTCATTTTCAATTACCTTTCTATTTTCTTTCCATTTAATTTTATAACCTTTAGCAGTAGAGAGTTTATATAAAAACGCGCTGCTACAAATAAAGTAGCGGTAGCGCGGTTCGTCATAGGTCGCTACTACTATGTTTAGCCTATCGGCTAAGCCGTGGGAATTTTAGTAGTAACATGTTTACAGCCAGACGCACTACTGCTAGATCTTTATCTGCAGTGCGGTTTCCTCAGGCGCGCTACTGCTACTTAGCACCAGCGTGCTTCTTTGACCCACGCTACTGCTAAAGTTCTGTGTATAAGGTTTTCCCTAGTAGTGTATGGAAAAGGCCCGGTGCCTATGAAGAAGGCTAATGCCTGTGAAGCTGTCACTTTTTGGAAAAGGCCCGGTGCCTGTGAAGAAGGCCAATGCCTGTGAAGCTGTCGCTTTTTGGAAAAGGCCCGGAGCCTGTGAAGAAGGCCAATGCCTGTGAAGCTGTCGCTTTTTGGAAAAGGCCCGGTGCCTATGAAGAAGGCCAATGCCTTTGAAGCTCGCCGCCCGTGACACTCTCACGTAATAATGAGTGGGGCTGTACACGCCCCGGAGTCTCTGGAGTGCCGCCCTCGGGCCTCGGGGGGCTCCCGCCCACGCCCAGTGGAAGCACTTAGCTCCGCGCTGGTGAGAAGATGTCGAAGACTAGATTAGGTGCCGGACGCGACTTTTTCATTTGCTTTCTGCAGTTGGCTTGTTCGTTCCTATTTGAAGTTTTATAGGAGCTGTTGCCGTCCCTAGCTGGTGACTCTTTGTCTTTTTCGCTCACTTGCCCCGTTTTCTCTCGCACAAGTCTCGCGAGGGAGTTGCGCGGGCACCCTCGCGAGTGTTTTCTGCCCTAGTCGTTTGAAGCCTTCCTATCTGAGTCCGCTACGGGAGCACCCCTCCTAGTCCGTGCCCCATGGGCGTCACGACGCGAGCCCAGCACCTGGGTCGATCGCTCCCACGACCGAGGCCGGAAGCTACCCCTCCTGACTAATCCTTGCAGGACATGAAGCGCACGGCTAGGCCTCGGCCTCGGGAGGCGAGGACCGTGGCAAACCCCCCCGAGCTAAGTAATTCCCGCACGCGGGCATGCGGCACGGGAACACAACATAGAAATAGCGGGAACAACATGATAATTAATAGCAACAATTCAACACGCCCCCCGCAGGGCCCTATACTACTTTCTTTTTGCGCAGGGAAGGAAGAAAAACAAAATAGGCACGACTTGCTCGGCACCAACTCGCGGCAAGGGCTCGTACTGCCTCCGGAGCTTAGTCAGATCCCTCCTTGCGCTTCACTGAGGTGCGACGACGGACCGACCTGCTACCTACCCCCAGGCGGGCGCGACGGCACGGGGGCTGATCACGGCCACCGCTGGAGGAGCTGTTGTCCGAAGGAGAGTCGCCGAAGCTTGGCAAGCCCCGAGCGCCGCTGACCACGCGCCTGCCGCCATCTTCATCCCGATCAATGCCGGGGCTGGGTACACGGCCGCGGTCGTCGTCTTCGGGGCAGCACCCAACACGATGGTCGTCTTCCCCGAACACCCTCACGTAGAGGGTGGCATCGCCATTAAACTTGAAGTGCAGGGTGCACCGCTGGCTCAGGCCATGCGCGCGGGCAAACATTTGCCAGCCGCGGGTCAGGGCCGCATTCTCGGCGACGGAGACCTCCAGTGAAGCACAGGAGGCCCTGCTACAGCAACCGTCCGCCTGAAGCCAGAGGCCGCCCGGAGTGCCGGCTGGAAGTTCACGCACAAAGAAGCAGGGAAGCTGGAGCCAGGTGCCAGTCGGGTCCGCCGACCACATGACGAACTCCGGCAGCACCTCCGCCAAGCGGAAGCACGGCCTAGGGGGTCGCGCATCCACGGCGTGCCTCCTATCGGCAACCGGGCAGTCATCACCGCGCGGGGGACCACCTCCACGACCACGGGAAGCCACTGCGGGAGTCGCAAGATGCTTGTGAGGGTGGCCCCGGCCGCGCTTGGTTGGAGGAGAGTCAGGCCCTTCCTGACGAGCCTTTCCCTTCTCCGCGGCCGAGAACCTCTTCGGCGACGCCATGGGGATGGCGAGTAGCTGGGATGGAGAGAAAGGAGTAGCAGGAAGGAATGGACTGAAAGGGCTCACGCCGTTCTGTACTTATAGCCGGAGAAGGCCAACCGCCGGCCTCCACGATCGCAGGTAATCATGACCCGTTTTTGGATGCCGGGACTTGTCAAGTCGTGCGGTTGCGGAGGCGTCGTGGGGAAGCGGAGACGCCCACGTCCAATCAATCGCCATGCGGCGCCCAAGGCCGTAGGCTATTGGGGCCTGTGACGCTTCGCACTTGCCCCTTTGCTTCTCTGCTAAGCCAAGTCCGGGCGCGCCTTGGGCCCGGGGGCTACTGTCGGCGTTCTGGGAACGAGGTCCCCAGACTTGCCTGCCTGCGGCCTGCAGCGTGGCTCAAGCGGAGGCCCAGTGCAGCCCAGCTTCGTCAGCTCAAGCTCAAGACGCTCGCGAGGGGCCAAGCCTCGTGGGGCGGACGACAGGAAGCTTCCTCAAGAGTAGCCTCGCCAGCCAGGCTCGCGAGGAGGCGGAGAGATCAAGGCAGGGTACCTTGCGAGGAGCCCGTGACGCAAGCCATGACGATCGAGACCAGGCGGGCGCCAGGTGGGCGCCGGCCTGCGCAGTGTCCTCGTTTCCCCTTTGGTGCAAAGGGGGCAAGCACAGGCCAAGGCATTAGGCAAAGGTTACCATTTCGGTGCAACGAGACCAAGATCAGTGCAGCGGCAGGATGGAGGTCATCATGGAGCCCAGGACGGCGTCATCGTCAGAGCCTTTGGCAGCCGTAGACCAACTTTAGTCAGGATAAGTGTACTAGATGTTCCCCTTCAAAATGGCTAATTGTTGGCGCCCTTCCCGCTCATTATTTGGGAAGAGGCCCAGGGCCTCCCTCTATAAATAGAGCTAGCCACCACAGGGCAGAGGGACGGATCGATCAGAGAGAGAGAGAGAGAGAAGCGATTGAACTCACCCAAGCAGTTCATCGCACCAGCTCAAGAGCAGCCCCTCGCGAGGCTGTTCCCCCTTTGTATTGTTCATCATCATCCCCTGAGGCAATCCACCACACCACACACTGGAGTAGGGTATTACACCACAATGGTGGCCTGAACCAGTATAAACCTCGTATCCCTTGTGTGTTCGTCTTTCTAGCTTAGATTCCTTGCGAGCCTTTGAAACGTGAGCTGGTAGGGGAAAGATCTTCGTGCGCACCCCAGAGTTCGAACCTCAAGGGTCTGCCGGAACCTGAAATCTGACAATAATCTATATACTACTACTAAATATGAGTATGTATCAATGGCCATGTTAGTTTCCACATTTTCATGATGTAGAAACATGCACCACACTGTTGGTTTCATCTAACCATACATTAGGGAAGTAAATATGCATATGGAGAACTCTATATTTGGAAGTAGTGAAATCCTGCAATGCTTACCATGTGTACATACCTATATTCGCCCTTCAGCAATCAATGGCTAGAATAATATCCTCACAAAAATTTTGCCCACAGAAAACGAGTATATAAAAATGCATGGTCAGTTAGTTACCTTGAAGAATTTGTTTGTGAGGATAGAACATGATTACATAACATGCATGACATGGTAGTTTTCTGTGAAGAATCGATTGCGAGATAGCATGAGTGTAACCATGCATGGCACTTCTATATTTTTGAACCCAGTATACATGTCCCTGTATTTTCCTCCCAGTTCCAACAGGGACATATCAATGCTGTTTCTTGCATTATCCTACTCATACTCTAAACAATGCTGATCTTACATTAACAATGCCTGTCCTTTTTTATATGATGCAGTGTCCCTATAGTTACTGCCCTTTGTAATCACACCACCTTTGCCTAAAACAGGGAAGCACAACTGGTTCCTTGCTCAATCAGACGACGGCAAAAGACTGATGATCATTTGGACACATGAGCCGGAAAAATTATTGCAAAAACCCCACTGTATACAAGCACCGTGTAATACGTGAGTATCCGGACAGTGGTTGTTACTTCTATGAGCAGGATACCAGCTTGTTGGAGCCTTTAGGATTTTTTAGTTGGAGGCGGGTAAACAACCTTGGTTCACACTCTCTGTTTCTCGGACTCAATTATCCGGTTAACAGGAGATCATCGTTGGAAAGGACCTTGATGGCAGAGAGGCTCTATTTGCTATGGAAAACTATGTCTACACGGCGAGCCCTAGGAATTCGGGAGGAAACTCCCCTGATTGTCAATGATACAGCCTGTAGCCAAAAGAAGGTGAGAATGACAAAGGCATCTAGATTAACTTTGATCCTTGGATGTCTTAATTACGATAGGCAGTGATGTGGTTCAAGCCTTCAGGTTGATAGGTAATTGGGCTGTTGCATCCAAAGGGTGGAGTACTGGTGTCTCTGGATCACTGGTCGCTGAAGCGGGGCTGCAAATTATGATGGTGTTGGATCATCTCTTCGAATGACTTTGTTGTCTTTGGTGCTGGTTCTGGTTGGGTAGTTCTTTCTTTTGTTATGCATATTCCTTGTCATTTGGTCATCCTCATCTATGTCACTCTTACTATATAATAGTTTCTTCTGTTTAGAATGTCATTCTCGTCTGGATCATGAGAGTCTGAGCGCTGCAGATGGGTGCGTTTTGGTGGTGTAGCAAGACTTCTTATGAACTATCATGTCTTGTTGTTTATGTCAGTAGTAGTCACTAGTCAGTGTTTGAATGTTGTATAAATCGTTGTTTCGAACTGTTTATTGTCTCGAACTACTGGTGGGATAAATGAAGGCATCACCATTCTCTAGTGTTTAGAGTATATCTCCTTTTTCAGGTTATATAATTTGAGCTCCGTGTCTTTTTGATGATGTACACTTGTTTGGGCTAGTGAGATGTTGCTGAATATGGGCCGAGTAGTAACACAATGCCAAACAGGTCAATTATGACTCTCAGGCCGGGCTCTCAAAAGATCCTGAAAAAAAGGCCGGGCTCTCCAAAAAAGAAAGAATAAGGACTCTTAGGCCGACATGTGGGCGCCACCAGTGGTTTTGTGCGCTTGCGCGCCGAGAGCATATTGGCGCGTGCTCCAAATTCATGCTACCTTTTCATCCCCAGTCTCCCGCCCCTCCCCCACCACTGGAATCTCGATTCCTACTCCAGTTCCCCCAAATCCTCCTCCTGTACTCCCTGTACTCAAGTGCACTATCATGTCACCGGTCAACGTGGATCTCCAAGCCGGAGATCCTGAGGTCCGTCCTGCCTTCGGTCGCTGCGTGCTGTCGCTCAATAGTGGCATGGCGGCGGTTGACGACTAGTTTGCCGGCAAAGTGCTGATGGTAACCATCAACGGCGACCGGCCTCCCGTCTCGCCGGACGACCTTGTCAAAGCTCTTGGCATTGCGCACGGCATCCAAATAAGTGACTTGCTCGTCGAAGTCTATCCGCCACCGGCTGATTTCTTCGTCAGGTTCTGGACAACTTTCCACTGCAGTCGTGTGTTTGAATCTTCCCGGCGTTTGTTCTGCGATGGCGCGCTGGTGAGCTTTGATCGGTGGCACCCAGGATGGGGCTCGGTGCCCTCTGAGCTTGAGTTTTTAACAAAGCTTACCTTCCACGGCATGCCTCGACGTGCTTGGAATAGCGAGTCCATGAACGAGCTTATGAACGACCTTGGAGGTGAGCTCGTAAGTATGTTTGTTCCTCCAGACAGCTAGGCTCTGACGGTTATGGCATGGATGAAGAAGCAGTCCACCATACCAAAGGTGATTGGTGTTGAGATACCGGTGTAGGAACCGGGGTTGTACTATACGTCGCCACCAAGGCTGCTGCGAACCACATTAGAGATGTGCCTGTATCGAGTGTTGGTGCATGTCGAAGAAGTGGTCAATCCATCAATCGAAGTCCTGCCGCCACCGCTAGTGCCAGGGTCCATCGACGACGTCCATTACAGGAGTCAACTTCAGACTTTCCCCGTGTTGCTCGGAACGATGGATGGCACAGGGCCTACTCCATCGCGCGGCGGAGGCCACTACTTCTTTGGGAGAAGAGGTAGGGTTGGCTGCCTGGATGTGCTCTAATTTGAGGTAACAAATGAATCTTGTCAGATACTAGTTAAACACGAGCTATGGGTGTGAAGCACTGATATGCCAGTACATTTGATTGTGACCTATTCTAATTTTGTCCCTGGACTTTTTTTAGAAAGGGTTGTACGTCAACTTAATGTGCTAGCAGAACTTATTGTGTTGTCTGTCTGTTTTCTTTGCACAACATTCAAGATATTTCCCCGTCATTGATAAAGACGATGAACTGTTATGTATGACTTCTTTGGTTTCAACATAGCCCTACCCGTAGCGATCCACTGCTTCCATCCTGATTGTGCCGCCTGCGTGAAATTTTTGTATGCAAGTTCAGTGTGCTATGATGTTCTATATGATTGTGTCAACTATATAAGTTTTTACTGAGCATCAGCAATGCATATGGCTGAAAGATGTATTTACGAGCATCGACCGATGGGTCTCTCTCTCTATCTCTCTCTCTCTCTCTCACACACACACACACACACGCACAAGTGGGACCCATTGAATTATTTATTTGCTCGTGACAACTTTTAATTAGGTTCCACTGTAATCTAACTTTTTTCTTAAGTTATTAATTGAGCTCAGTGACTTCAAAAAGTTGTACAGAAGCCTTGTTTGGGCCTTTCCGGCGTCGCTGAATGTGGGCTGAGTAGCCATGTTAGGTTGTACTGTACTACACATGCCTTTTTTTCAACATCAGCAATGCAACTGGGCCGACAGTTGTACACAATATCCGGGTCAACTTGTTATTCTCTGCCCCGCTGGGCTGCAAACTTTCCTAGGAGGTATGCATTAGGCTTAACAAGAAAATGGACTTTAAGAAATAATAAATGGGATGTAATTATAATAACTGGGCAGTAACTATGCACCAAACGCGTAATTAGTTTGAAAAATATATTATTTTTGGAATTTGAAAATTTTAATTTCATTACTTGTTGCGCGCGCAATATTTCGTTGGATTTTAACGTAATACAACTTTATTTTGAAATTATATTTAACCTGACTAGAAATTTCGGATAAAAATATTTCGGATCCCATCAAAATGTGGGATTTTTTTTGAATTCTGTTTTGAGCGGTTGTTTGAAAATATTAATCGTTGCCCTAGCTAGAAGTTGGGATGTACTTTTAACAAACTGTAAATGGGCTGTAGTAAATTCCATTAGAATTAAAAAATGGGTTGTACATTCTTACAAATCGCAAATGGGCTATATGTTCTCTGCCAAATTCGAGCTGTGGGCCTACTAAGTTGACGGTACCAAGGGCTTTGTCAACTTAGTCAATATAAACGATTCTAGCTGGAGTGATCGTACGATGTCCATCCAACGGCCGTAGTGCTTCTTCAACCTCTAGTCTTCTTGATCCAGCCGCCCAAAGGAGCACCGGTCGTGCTGCGCGCTCCTGCCTCTCGTGGCCGTCTGTGATGCCGCGGAGGCCTCACAGCCCCGTACTACTCCCACTGCTGGCCAGGCCATCCCTCTACTCACCCACACCCCCTGTTATTCTGCAGCAAGGGCAGCCTCACACCGTTGCCGAACCAGTGAACCCTCGTACTCCTCTCCGCGCGGGCTTCCACTGCTGCATCTTCCCCGGCTCCGCGCCGTCCCCTTCCTAGGCCTCGCCGTCGTCCACCGCCCTGGTGCTCTTGGCGCGGCATGGTCAACGTGGTCAATGACCGACTTCCATCGGAAGAGTACTGTACGTGGAGAGGCTGACAGCTGGGTCCAGGCGGCCGCAAGGAAGTGCCTCCTTATTATGTGCAAAATAATTATTCCTCCACCTGATAGCAGGGACCCACCGGACGGGCCACCTTATTTCGTGAAAAAAAATGTTTCCCCCTGACTGCTGGGACCCGCTAGATGGGCCATCGTATTTTGCGAAAAAATGTTCCCCCCGCTGTCAGCTCAAACCCACCAGAAGTGCCTCCTTATTACGCACAAAAAAATGAATAACCCCCTGCTAGCTGGGACCCACCATGTTGGGAGGCTGACTTGTGGGCCTACTATGTTGATTGGGACGGGGAACTTTGTCAACTTTAGTCAATATGAACGATTCTAGCTCCAGTGACCGTACGATGTCCATCCAACGGCTGTAGTGCTTCTTCAATCTCTGGTCTTCTTGCTCCAGCCGCCCAAAGCAGCGCCAGTCGTGCCGCATGCTCCTGCCTCCCGTGGCCGGCTGTGATGCCGCGGAGGCCTCACCGCCTCCTATTACTCCCACCGTTGGCCAGGCCATCCCTCTACACACCCACACCCCCTATTATTCTGCGGCGATGACAGCCTCACACCGCAGCCGGACTAGTGGACCCTCGTACTCCTCTCCGTGTGGGCATCCACTGCTGCGTCTTCCCCGGCTCCGTGGCGTCCCCTTCCTAGGCCTCTCCGTCGTCCACTGCCCTATTGCTCTCGGCGCGGCGTGGTCAACGTGGTCAAGGAATGACTTCCATCAGACGTGGACTATACGTGGAGAGGCTGATAGCTGGGTCCACGGCCGCAGCCAGGAAGTGCCTCCTTATTACGTGGAAAATAACGATACCTCCACCTGACAACAGGGACCCAGCGGACGGGCCACCGTATTTCACGAAAAAAACGTTTCCCCCCTAACTGTTGGGACCCACCAGCTACATCTTCGCACGCAAGGAAGTGCCTGACAGTCGGGACCCACCTAGTCAAAGCGTACATAGCGTTGTCATTCTGGTCGCGAACGTGTATGTACATATATACTGGTCGATGTAGAGGTGCGCATGTGTCGTAGTAGAGGTGTGTACGTGTCGTAGTAGAGGCGCGCACATAGCATGGACACGTACGTACATCGGCCAGTGTGCAAGAAAGAAAATACAGGCACGTATGTGTACGTACGGGCGGGGTCTCGAACGCCTACTCGCGCATACGTACGGTCAGGGCTCATGTACATGGCTGGTTCGGAATGGAGAAACAGCGTCGTCGTCGTGCTCATGGGGAGCCAACCGGCTGGGTTGGAACAGAATGCGTCGTCGTGTTCATCAGGAGGGCTTGGATGGAACAGGCGATGTAAACGAGGCCTGGCGTACCGCAGAACAGAGGAAACGACCTTGTGTTCGACCGGCCATGTTCGAAACGGGATCCTGTTCATCGGGAGGGGTCTGGCATACTACAAAACGGAGGAAACGGACCTCCTACTCTCGAAACGGGGGTCCTGTTGATCGGGAGGGGTGTGGCGTACCGCAAAACGGACGAAACGGACTTGTGTTGGAGCGCTACGGTCGAAATGGGGGTCCTGTTCGTCGGGAGGGGTGTGGCGTACCGCAAAACAGGACTCCCCAGGATACTGTTCATCTCCACCGTCGACCTCCTCTAGCCTCCACGGGCTCCAGTTCATCCAGCCTCCACCATGTGCTACTCCACCGGCTACTATTCAACCACCCCTCCACGGGCACCCCTTCACCGTCTACTGTTCATCCAGCCCTCCATGGGGTCGTCCTATTCATCCAGAAGCAACACCCAGTGGTCCTGCATCCACCCCCACCGCTCACTGTTCAATCAACCCCCCCCCCCCGCAATGCTCACTGTTCATCCAGAGAGGCAGCATCGATCGGCTTTAGTTAGCAGCACTAGCGAAGGAATCGCTCGATCGGGTTCAGTTAATAGCCATTGATCGATCGCTCGGGTTCAGTAACGCGTAGCGTGCAGTGCAATCGTTCGGGTTCAGTTAGAGCCCAACGCCTCGCTCGGGTTCAGTTAGAGCCAACGCCTCGCACACACACGCGTACGTCTACGAGATAAATGCACATCGCTCGGCCCCCGACCACCCACCGTAACCGGGAACTCCCTGAAATTTTCCTCGCCCTCGCTTCTACCATGGTTTTTTCTGTCATGGACGGCCCAAAGAATGTCATGCAGCTGTGTGTCCGGCCCGCCCAGGACGAAAAGCCCATTTTCTGTCATGATTTTTTGTCATAGAAGTAGGAGCCGGCCACATCTATGATGATACCGGGTTTTGTCACAATTATCGTCATAGAAGTGTCATAAGTATGACAGATATTTTTTTCGTTCGGCCCAAAATGTCATAGATGTGTCTTTTTTGTAGTGTCACACCGCAGCCGAACGAGTGAACCCTCGTACTCCTCTCCACGTGGGCATCCACTGCCGCGTCTTCCCCGGCTCCATGTCGTCCCCTTCTTAGGCCTCGCCGTCGTCCACCGCCATGGTGCTCTCGACGCGGCGTGGTCAATGTGGTCAACGACCGACTTCCATCGGAAGAGTACTGTACATGGAGAGGCTGACAGCTGGGTCCATGGCAGCCGCAAGGAAGTGCCTCCTTATTACGCGGAAAATAATTATTCCTCCACCTGACAGTAGGGACCCACCGGACGGGCCACCGTATTTTGCGAAAAAAATGTTTCCCCCTGACTGCTGGGACCCACTGGACGGGCCACCGTATTTGGTGAAAAAAAACGTTCCCCCGCTGTCAGCTCAGACCCACCGGAAGTTTGTCCTTATTATGCACAAAAAAATGAATACTCCCCCTGCTAGCTGGGACCCACCTTGGTGGGAGGCTGACTTGTGGGCCTACTAAGTTGGCTGGGACGGAGGGCTTTGTCAACTTAGTCAATATGAACGATTCTAGCTCCAGTGAGCGTACGATGTCCATCCAACGGCCGTAGTGCTTCTTCAATCTCTGGTCTTCTTGCTCTAGCCGCCCAAAGCAGCGCCGTTCGTGCCGCATGCTCCTGCCTCCCGTGGCCGGCTATGCTGCCGCGGAGGCCTCACCGCCCCCTACTATTCCCACCACTGGCCAGGCCCTGCGGCAACGACAGCCTCACACCGCAGCCGAACCAGTGAACCCTCGTACTCCTCTCCGCGCGGGCTTCCACTGTCGCGTCTTCCCCGGCTCCGTGTCGTCCCCTTCCTAGACCTCGCTGTCGTCCACCGCCCTGGTGCTCTCGGCTCGGCATGGTGAACGTGGTCTAGGAACGACTTCCATCGGAAGAGTACTATACGTGGAGAGGCTGACAGTTGGGTCCACAGCGGCCACGTGGAAGTGCCTCCTTATTACGCGCAGAGTAATTATTCTTCCACCTGACAGCAGAGACCCACCGGACAGGCCACCATATTTCGTGAAAAAAATGTTTCCCCCTGACTACTGGGATCCACCAGCTACATCTTCGCACGCAAGGAAGTGCGTCCGGGGAAAAAAAATGATTCGCCCCCTGACTACTGGGACCCACCAGCTACATCTTCGCACACAAGGAATTGGCTGACAGTCGGGACCCCCTGGTCGAAGCGTACGTAGCATTGTCATTCTGGTCGCGAACGCGTACGTACATACTGGTGGATGTAGAGGCGCGCACGTGTCGTAGTAGAGGTTACACGTACATACAACGACCAGTGTGCAAGAAAGAAAATACGGCCACGTACATACATACGGGCGGGGTCTCGAATGCCTACTCGCGCATACATACGGCCAGGGCTCGTGTACATGGCTGGGTCGGAACGGAGACACTGCGTCGTCGTTGTGTTCATGGGGAGGCAACGAAATGCATCGTGTTCATCGGGAGGCAACAGAACGTGTGATAGCCAACCGGCTTGGATGGAACAACCGATGGAAACGAGGCCTAGCGTACCGCAGAACAGAGAAAACAGCCTTGTGTTCGACTGGCCCCGTTCGAAACGGGACCCTGTTCATCGGGAGGGGTCTGGCATACCGCAAAATGGAGGAAACAGACTTGTGTTGGACCTCCTACGGTCAAAACGGGGTCCTGTTGATCGGGAGGGGTGTGGCGTACCGCAAAGCGGAGAAAACAGACTTGTGTTGGAGCGCTACGGTCGAAACGGGGGTCTTGTTCATCCGGAGTGGTGTGGCGTACCGCAAAACAGGACTCCACGGGATACTATTCACCATCGACCTCCTCCAGCCTCCACCTACGACTGTTCATCCACGAGCTCCTGTTCATCTAGCCTCCACCGCATGCTACTCCACCGGCTACTGTTCGACCTGCCGTCTCCACGGGCTCCTGTTCAACCACCCCTCCATGGGCTACTGTCCATCCAGCCCTCCACCATCTACTGTTCAACCAGCCCTCCACGGGGCCGTCCTGTTCATCCAGCCCTCCACGGGGTCCTGTTCATCTAGCCCCAACCGGCTCGATCAATCTGGGTCCTGTTCATCCAGAGGCAACACCACGAGGTCCTATTCAACCACCCCCACAGGGAACTGTTCATCCAAACCCCCCATCAACGCTCACTGTTCATCAAGGGAAGGAGGCAGCAGGGTTTGATCGGCTTCAGTTAGCAGCAGTAGCGAAGGAATCACTCGGGTTTAGTAACGTAGCTAGTGCAATCACTCGGGTTCAGTTAGATCCCAACGCCTTGCTCGGGTTTAGTTAGAGCCCAACGCCTCGCTCGGGTTCAGTTAGTGCCCAACGCCTCACACACACGCGCTTAGAGAAACGTGCATCATTCGGTCCCCGGCCACCCACCATAACCGGGAACTCCCCGAAATTTTCCTCGCCCTTTCTTCTACCATGTTTTTTCCGTCATGGACGGCCCAAAGAATGTCATGCAGCTGCGTCTCCGGCCTGCCCAGGATGAAAAACCCATTTTCTGTCATGATTTTTTGTCATAGAAGTAGGATCCCACCACATCTATGATGATACTGGGTTTTGTCACAATTATCGTCATAGAAGTGTCATAAGTATGACAATTTTTTTTTCATTCGGCCCAAAATGTCATGGATGTGTCTTTTTTTTGTAGTGCTCCTGTTTTGAGTTACTAATCTTAGCAACCGAACAAGCATCAAATACCCAGGGGTTACTATAAACACTAGTAAGGTACACATCAATAACATTTATATCAAATATACCATTGTTCACTTTGCCATCCGTCTTATCCACCAAATATTCACGACATTTCCGCTTCGAGTGACTATTTCCTTTGCAGTAGAAGCACTAAGTTTCAGGCTTTGGTCCAGCTTTGGGTTTCTTCACGGGAGTGACAACTTCCTTTCCATTATACTTCATGTTCCCTTTCTTTCCCTTTGCCCTTTTTTGAAACTAGTGGTCTTGTCAATCATCAACACTTGATGCTCTTTCTTGATTTCTACCTTCGTCGATTTCAGCATCACGAAGAGCTCGGGAATCGTTTTCTTCATCCCTTGCATACTATAGTTCATCAAGAAGTTCCAGTAACTTGGTGATGGTGACTAGAGAACTCTGTCAATCACTATCTTGTCTGGAAGATTAACTCCCACTTGATTCAAGCGATCGTAGTACCCAGACAATTTGAGCACATGCTCACTGCTTGAGCTATTCTCCTCCATCTTTTAGCTATAGAACTTGTTAGAGACTTCATATCTCTCAACTCGGGTATTTGCTTGAAATATTAACTTCAAATCGTGGAACATCTCATATGGTCCATGACGTTCAAAACGTTGTTGAAGTCCCGATTCTATGCCGTAAAGCATGGTGTACTAAACTATCAAGTAGTAATCATATTGACCTAGCCAAACGTTCACAACGTCTGCGTCTGCTCCTGGAATAGGTCTGTCACATAGCGGTGCATCAAGGACATAATTCTTCTGTGCAGCAATGAGGATAAACCTCAGATCACGAGCCTAATCCACATCATTGCTATTATCATCTTTCAATTTAGTTTTCTCTAGGAACACATATAAAAACATAGGGAAGCAATAATGTGAGCTATTGATCTACAATATAATTTGCAAAATACTATCAGGACTAAGTTCATGATTAATTAAAGTTCAATTAATCATATTACTTAAGAACCCCCACTTAGATAGACATCCCTCTAGTCATCTAAACGATCACGTGATCCAAATCAACTAAACCATGTCCGATTATCACGTGAGATGGAGTAGTTTTCAATGGTGAACATCACTATGTTGATCATATCTATTATATGATTCATGCTCGACCTTTCAGTCTCAGTGTTCCGAGGACATATTTGCATATGCTAGGCTCATCAAGTTTAACCCGAGTATTCTGCATGTGCAAAACTAGCTTGCACCCATTGTATGTGAACGCAGAGCTTATCACACCCGATCATCACGTGGTGTCTCAGCACGACGAACTGTAGCAACGGTGTATACTCAGGGAGAACACTTGTACCTTGAAATTTAGTAAGGAATCATCTTATAATGCTACCGACGTTCTAAGCAAAATAAGATGCATAAAGGATAAACATCACATGCAATCAAAATATGTGACATGATATGGCCATCATCATCTTGTGCTCATGATCTCCATCACCGAAGCATCATCATGATCTCCAACATCACCGGCGCGACACCTTGATCTCCATCGTAGCATCATTGTCGTCTCGCCACCTATTGTTACTACGACTATCGCTACCGCTTAGTGATAAAGTAAAATAATTACATGGCGATTGTATTGCATACAATAAAGCGACAACCATATGGCCCCTGCCAGTTGCCGATAACTTTGTTACAAAACATGATCATCTCATACAACAATTTATATCACATCATGCCTTGAACATATCACATCATAGCAAACCCTGCAAAAACAAGTTAGACGTCCTCTACTTTGTTGTTGCAAGTTTTACGTGGCTGCTACAGGCTTCTAGCAAGAACCGTTCTTACCTACGCACCAAAACCACAATGATTTTTCGTCAAGTGTGCTGTTTTAACCTTCAACAAGGACCGGGTGTAGCCACACTCGATTCAACTAAAGTTGGAGAAACAGACACTCACCAGACACCTATGTGCGAAGCACGTCAGTAGAACCAGTCTCGCGTAAGCGTACGCATAATGCCGGTCTGAGCCGCTTCATCCAACAATACCGCCCAATCAAAGAATGACATGCTGGTAAGCAGCATGACTATTATTGCCCACAACTCTTTGTGTTCTACTCATGCAGATAACATCTATGTATAGACCTGGCTCTCATACCACTGTTGGGGAACGCGGTAATTTCAAAAAAATTCCTATCATCAGGCAAGATCTATCTATGTGATGCATAGCAATGAGAGGGGAGAGTGTGTCCACGTACCCTGGTAGACCGATAGCGGAAGCATTATGAGGACGCGGTTGATGTAGTTGTGCGTCTTCACGATCTGACTGATCCAAGTACCCAACGTACGGCACCTCCACGTTCAGCACACGTTCAGCTCGATGAAGTCCCTCGTACTCTTGATCTAGTCGAGGTCGAGGGTGAGTTCCGTTAGCACGACGGCGTGGTGACGGTGATGATGATGCTACCTGCGCAGGGCTTCACCTAAGCTTTGCAACGGTATGATCGAGGTGTGTAACTGTGGAGGGGGGCACCACACACTGCTAAGAGATTGTCTGTTCTGCTATTGGGGTGCCCCCTGGCCACGTATATAAAGGAGGGAGGGAGAGAGGAGGCCGGCCAAGTTTGGGCATGCCAGGGCGGAGTCCTACTTGGACTCCTAGTCCAAGTAGGATCCGCTCCCCCCTTTTCCTTTCTTCCACCGGAGGGAAAGGTAAGGGAGAGAGAGGGGAAAGGAAAGAGGGGGGCTGACCCCCTCCCCTAGTCCAATTCGGTTTGGGCAAGGTGAGGGGAGCCCCTCTCATGTGGCCCTTTATCTTCTCCTCCAATAAGGCCCACTAGGCCCAATACATCTCCCGGGGGGTTTCGGTAACCTCCCGGTACTCCGAAAAAATGCCCGAATCACTCAGAACCATTCTGATGTCCAAATGCAACCTTCCAATATATGAATCTTTACCTCTCGACCATTTCGAGACTCCTCGTCATGTCCGTGATCTCATCCGGGACTCCGAAAAAACTTCCGTACATCAAATCACATAACTAATAATACAAATCGTCATCGAACGTTAAGCGTGCGGACCCTACGGGTTTGAGAACTATGTAGACATGACTGAGACACATCTCCGGTCAATAACCAATAGGGGAGCCTGGATGCTCACATTGGTTCCTACATATTCTACGAAGATCTTTATTGGTCAAACCGCATAACAACATACGTTGTTCCCTTTGTCATCGGTATGTTACTTGCCCGAGATTCGATCATCGGTATCATCATACCTAGCTCAATCTCGTTACCGACAAGTCTCTTTACTCGTTCCAGAATACTTCATTCCGCAACTAACTCATTAGTCACAATGCTTGCAAGGCTTATAGTGATGAGTATTACCGAGAGGGCCCAAAGATACCTCTCCGTAACACGGAGTGACAAATCCTAATCTTGATGTATGCCAACCCAACAAACACCTTCGGAGACACCTGTAGAGCACCTTTATAATCACCTTTTACGTTGTGACATTTGGTAGCACACAAAGTGTTCCTCCGGTATTCGGCAGTTGCATAATCTCATAGTCTGAGGAAAATGTATAAGTTATGAAGAGAGGAGTAGCAATGAAACTGAAACGGTCATAATGGTAAGCTAACGGATGGGTCATGTCCATCACATCATTCTTCTAATGATGTGATCCCGTTCATCAAATGACAACACATGTCTATGGTTAGGAAACATAACCATCTTTGATAAACGAGCTAGTCAAGTAGAGGCATACTAGGGACAATATGTTTTGTCTATGTATTCACACATGTACCAAGTTTCCGGTTAATACAATTCTAGCATGAATAATAAACATTTATCATGAAATAAGGAAATAAATAATTACTTTAATTGCCTCTAGGGCATATTTCCTTCACTCTTTTGCTTCGGGGTCTTCTTCTGGTCCATAAAAAATCACCGTAAATTTTCAGCTCGTTTGGACTCCGTTTGATATTCCTTTTCTGCAAAACTCAAAAATAAGGAAAAATAGAAACTAACACTGGGCTCTAGGTCAAAAGGTTAGTCCCAAAAACAATATAAAATAGCATATTAATGCATATAAAACATCCAAGATTGATATTATAATAGCATGGAACAATAATAAATTATAGATACGTTGGAGACGTATCAAGCATCCCCAAGCTTAATTCCTGCTCATCCTCGAGTAGGTAAATGATAAAAACAAAAAAATTGATGTGGAATGCTACCAAGTGCACAAGTTCGATCAATGATAATTTAAATCAATTTTTCTAGCATCATTATATATCATAAACAGTAGCTCATCTCATAATACTTCTCATGATCAAGTATCAAGCTATTCACATGTTAAAGCATAGATCATAAACTTTCTTGAAAACTAACAAACTAGGTTCTGAGTCATCAAACAATTGCAATTCATCTTATTTTCAGGGTCTATGTAAGATCTTTGATTTAGCAAATCCCACATACTCAACTATCATATAGTCTTCTATGATTTCTACCACTCAAAGCATATTTTTAGAACAAATAGCATCCATTAAACATAGGCAAAGATAGGGGCTTAGTGTTTCGCCTCCCAACTTATTTATCATATAGATAATTGTCAACAATAATAATTGATGATCAAATATATTTGAATGGCCATATATCTTAGATATTTCCCCATCACATGATGCTTGCCAACTAAAGAGTAGGTTGGAATGAGAAGGAATACTACTGACTCTTGCATAAAAGTAAAAGATAGGCTCTTCGTAGAGGGAAGCAAGGATTTGCAGAGGTGCCAGAGCTCGAAGATTTTAAAACAGAGATGAATATAATTTGATAAGTATGCTTTCATTGTCAATGTGACGACTGAGAGTTCCCAATATCTTACATGCTAGACACATTATAGGCGGTTCCAAACAAAAAGGTAAAGTTTTTACTCCCCTTCCACCAGCAACCACACTCCACGGCTGATCCAAAACAACGGGTGTCGTCCATACCAACAACTTTTCTGGGGGAGTTTTGTTTAATTAATTGCGATTTTGTTTTTGATATTTTGATCATAGGAATGGGCATCCCAATTACCAGCCACTCTCTCGTGAATGATAAGTGAATAAACACTCATTATGAGAATAACCCACCTAGCATGGAAGATACTTACAGCCCCTAGTCGCTACATGAGCGATTCAGGCATACAAAATAGATTATTATTTGAAGGTTTAGAGTTTGGCACATGCAAATTTACTTGGAACGACAGGTAAACACCGCATATAGGTAGCTATGGTGGACACACATGGAAGAAACACAGTTCAAGGATTTTGGATGCACAACCAGTATTCCCGCTTAGTACAAAAATTTTGGCTAGCAAAAGATTCTAAATAGCAAGCACCACATGTTGGAGGATCCATAACAATATAACTTCTATATAATTATACCCAAGCAAAACTCATTATGTTGTTTTCCTTGTCCAACTTCAACTAATTTGCTCAAGTTTGAAAATAACTAATGGGGCTCACAATCATAGAAGATGTCCAAGATAGTATATTCATATGTGAAATCTCTCTTCAATATTCTTTCATGAATTGTTCAAGTGACCAATACTATGTTTGCTAACTTTCAATAAATTTACCACCTCTACTTCTTATATGTGAAGTCATTACTCCCCATGGGATAAGCATATGAAACATATATAATTTCGGATTTATGATATTCAACTCAATCAACCATTTACTCATAGGATATAAGTGAAGCACGAGACTAAATGACAAACTACTCCAAAAAGATATAAATTAATATCAATGAGTAGTCAAATAATTAAGTAGCTATGTGAGGACTCTATCTCATTTAAGAATTTCAGATCTTAATACATTTTACAAACAACAAGCAAAACAAAATAAAATGACATTGCAAGGATAGCACATATCATGTGAAGAAGCAAAAACTTAGGCTCAACCAAAACTGACCAATAGTTGTTGAAGAAGAATGGTGGGATGCCTACCGGGGCATCCCATGATTAGATGCTTGAGACTTATTGGAATATTAACTAGGGATGCCTTGGGCATCCCCAAGCTTGAGCTTTTGTGTCTCCTTAATTCCTCTCAAATCACGGTTTCCCTAATTCTTAAAAACTTCATCCACTCAAAACTCAACAAGAACTCGTGAGATAAGTTAGTATAAACCCATGCTAAACCTTATAATAATCTACTATAGAAAATCATTAAAATTATAATTTGACATTGCATACTAAATGCCCTCTACATATTTAACACTCCTATCCTCAAATAGAATCATTAAACAAGCAAACATAACAACAATATGTCTAAACAGAGCAGTCTGTAAAGAATGCAAGAGGAATCATACTTCCCTAACTCCAAAATTTCTGAAAAGTTACCATACTATAGAAAATTTGTTGTTACTCACTGTGTAAAAATTTCAAGATTTTATCATGTTCTAACTATTCACAAATATTCAAAACATAACAGCAAACTTTCTGTTTTCAAACAGCAACATATAGACTTGGAAAATAAGCATGGTAAAGGCTATACTTGACCTTTTATTGAAATAAAAGATGCAAAACATTACTCTAAATAAGAGCAAAAAAATCCTAATAAAATAAAATGACGCTCCAAGCAAAACTCATATCATGTGGTGAATAAAAATATAGCCTCAAGTAAATTTACCGATGAACAAAGACGAAAGAAGGGATGCCATCTGGGGCATCCCCAAGCTTAGGCTCTTGGTTGTCCTTGAATATTACCTTGGGGTGTCTTGGGAATCCCCAAGATTAGGGTCTTGCCTCTCCGTATTCCTTAGTCCATCAAATCTTTACCCAAAACTTGAAAACTTCACAACACACAACTTAACAGAAAACTCGTAAGCTCTATTATTATGATAAAGCAATTCACCACTTAGATACTATTGTGAACTCATTCTAAATTTATATTGGTGTTATATCTACTGTATTCCAACTTCTCCATGGTTCATACCCTCCGATACTACTCATAGATTCATCAAAATAAGCAAACAGCACAATGAAAATAGAATATGTCAAAAATAGAATAGTTTGTAGTAATCTGGAAACTTTCATACTTTTGTAACTCCAAAAATTCTGAAAAATTAGGAAAACCTAGGAAAATTGTATATCAATCTTGTGCAAAACGAATAAGTAGTTTATCACATTCCAGTGAATTTTCAAAATTCCTGGACTGAGAGCAAAAGTTTCTGCTTTTTGCATAGAATCAGTCAACTATCATCCACACTATCCCAAAGGCTTTACTTGGCACTTTATTGAAACAAAAGCTATAAAACAACATTACTACAGTAGCTTAATAATGTGGTCACACAAAAACAGTAGGGGTAAATGTTGGGTTGTCTCCCAACAAGCACTTTTCTTTAATGCCTTTCTAGCTAGGCATGATGATTTCAATGATGCTTACATAAAAGATAAGAATTGAAACATCATGGGAGCATCATGAAGCATATGACTAGCAAATTTAAGTCTAACCCACTTCCTATGCATAGGGATTTTGTGAGCGAACAACTTATGGGAACAAGAATCAACTAGCATAGGAAGGTAAAGCAAGCAAAACTTCAAGATTTTCAACACGTAGAGAGAAAACTTGATATTATTGCAATATGTAAGAGCACATGTTCCTCTCTCATAATAATTTTCAGTAGCATCATGAATGAATTCAACAATATAACCATCATGATATACATAACCCAATTGAAAATTAAAATCATGATGACAAGTTTCATGCTTATCATTATTCTTTAAAGCATCATGTCATCACAATAATCATCATAGATAACAACTTTCTTCTCATAATCAATTGGAACATCTTCCAAAATAGTGGATTCATAACTAAATAAAGTCATGACCTCTCCAAATCCACTTTCATAAATATAATCATCATAAATAGGATACATGCTATCATCATAATAAATTTGCTCATCAGAACTTGGGAAAAAAATATCATCTTCATCAAACATAGCATCCCCAAGCTTATGGCTTTGCATATCATTAGCATCATGGATACTCAAAGAATTCATACTAAAAACATTACAATCATGCTCATCATTCAAAGATTTAGTGCCAAAAATTTTATTGACTTCTTCTTCTAACACTTTGGCACAATTTTCCTTTCCATCATTTTCAAGAAAGACATGATAACGATGAAGCATATGAGGCAACCTCAATTCCATTTTTTTGTAGTTTTATTTTATAGACTAAACTAGTGATAAAACAAGAAACTAAAAGATTCAATTTCATGATCTAAAGATATACCGTCAAGCACTCACCTCCCCGGCGACGGCGCCAGAAAAGAGCTTGATGTCTACTACGCAACCTTTCTTCCTATAGACGTTGTTGGGCCTCCAAGTGCAAAGTTTTGTAGGACAGTAGAAAATTTCCCTCAAGTGGATGACCTAAGGTTTATCAATCCATGTGAGACGTAGGATTAAGATGGTCTCTCTCAAACAACCCTGCAACCAAATAACAAAGATTCTCTTGTGTCCCCAACACACCCAATACAATGGTAAATTGTATAGGTGCACTAGTTCGGTGAAGAGATGGTAATACAAGTGTAATATGGATGGTAGAAATATATTTTTATAATCTAAATAAATAAAAATAGCAAGGTAACTAGTAATAAAAGTGAGCAAAAATGGTATTGCAATGCTTGGAAACAGGGCCTAAGGTTCATACTTCCACTAGTTCAAGTTCTCTCAACAATGATAACATAATTAAATCATATGGCAATCCCTCAACGTGCAACAAAAGCCACTACAAAGTTCCTATTGCAAAGAACATAATATGAAATTGCTTGTAGGGTATGAAACCACCTCAAATTTATTATTTCCGATCATTCCATTGAGCTATTCCTGTAAGTGTCACAAACAGCCCTAGAGTTCTTAGTAAAATAACACCATATGACACACATCAATCAACTCTAATGTCACCTAGATACTCCAATGTAACCACAAGTACCCGTGGGTCAATTATACGATATGCATCAAACACCTTCAGATTCATAATATTCAATCCAACATACAGAACCTCAAAGGGTTCCCCAAGATTCCTACCAGAGAAACAAGGACGAAAACGTGCATCAACCCATATGCATAGATTACCCCAATGTCACCGTGGGAATCCGCGAGTTGAGTGCCAAAACATACATCAAGTGAATCAATAGAACACCCCATTGACACCACGAGTATCCCACACAAGACATACATCAAGTGTTCTCAAATCCATAATAGTATTCAATCGGATACTAGTGAAACATCAAAGGTAAAACTCAATTCATCACCAGACGATAGAGGGGGAGAAACACCATATGATCCAACTATAATAGAAAAGCTCACGATACATCAAGATCATGCCATATCAAGAACATGAGAAAGAGAGGTCAAACACATAACTACTGGTACATACCTCAGCCCTGAGGGTGAACTACGCCCTCCTTGTCATGGAGAGCGCCGAGATGATGAAGATGGCCACCGGTGATGGTTTTCCCCTCTGACGGGGTGCCAGAACGGATTTCAATTGGTCTTTTGTGGCTACCAAGGCTTGTAGCGGCGGAAATCCTGGTCCAGGTTTCTTTCTGGGGGTTTCTGGATTTATAGGAATTTTTGGCGTCGGTTTCACGTCAGGGGGGTCCACGGGGCAACGTCAACGTAGGGGGGCACGCCCTAGGGTGTGGGCATGCCCTCCACCCATGTTGTTGACTCGGGAATCTTCTAGCCCAACTCTTTTGCTTCGGGGGCTTCTTCTGGTCCATAAAAAATCACCGTAAATTTTCAGCTTGTTTGGACTCCATTTGATATTCCTTTTCTGCGAAAATCAAAAAGAAAAAAAATAGAAACTGGCACTAGGCTCTAGTTTAATAGGTTAGTCCCAAAAATAATATAAAATAGCATATTAATGCATATAAAAAATCCAAGATGGATAATATAATAGCATGGAACAATCAAAAATTATAGATATGTTGGAGACGTATCAGATTGCAAGTATTTTGTTCTTGGTGTGCAGGTACCGTTTACATAGTGTTGTGTGGTTCTCCTACTGGTTCAATAACCTTGGTCTCATCACTGAGGGAAATACCTACCATAGCTGTGCTGCATTATCCCTTCCTCTTTGGGGAAATACCGACGTAGTTCAAGCCACATCAAAAGGAGTTTCTAGCACCGTTGCCGGGGAGACATCATCAACATCTATCAGGTTCCTAATCACAAATCTTATCTCCTTACAATTTACATTATTTGCCATTTGCCTCTCGGTTTCATCTCCCCCGCTTCACAAAAATTTGCCTTTTTATTCGCCTTCTTTTTCGTTTGCCCATTTCTCGTTAGATCTCATGTTTTCTTGTGTTCCCATGTGCCTTCTATTTGCTGGCATCTTCGCTTGCTAAAACTCTATTGATATGGATCCTCGTCCACTTGCTAATCTTTTCAAAAGATCCAATTATGATGAACCCATTGCTAGTGAATTGAGCTCACTAGATTATCTTTATGAAGTTTTGCTTGAAATCCATGAATCTGAAAATTGTGATGAAGTGTTAAATGAAGGAATTGATAAAGTGATTCATGATATCTCTTTCAATGAAAAGCATGATTGCAATGATGTTATTATAAATTCTATTAATGTCAATTATGCTAACATTATGCAAAACCCCAAGCTTGGGGATGTTAATATTGCTATGTCCACTACTTATTTCAATGATCATGATTGGGGTGATAATGATTCTTATGATATTTATAATTTATTTAAACCTCATGATGAACATGCTTGCAATAATATTGAAAGTGGGTTTTGAAGAGTGTCAACTCTAGGTAAAAATAATCCTACATATTTGGAGAGTGTTCAGTCTCATGAGTTTTTTTTTGATAAAAGTGGGTTTGGAGATGTCATGATTTTATTTGATGATAATCCCACTATTTTGGAAGAGTGTCAACTTTGCATGCATGTGGATCATGAAGATAAAATTTTATATGATAGCTATATTGTTAAATTTGATTATGATCCTACATGTAATTATTTTGAGAGAGGAAAATATGGTTATAGAATTTTTCATGTTACTAAATTACCTCTCGTTATGTTTAGATTGCTATTGTTTCTTTCTTCTTACTTGAGTATGCTAGATATTTCTTCTCTTGATAATTTGTTTGCCTACAAAATGCCTATGCATAGGAATTATGTTGGACTTAAATGTCACAAGTTTTATGATGCTCTCTTTGTGCTTCAATTCTTGTCTTTCATGTGAGCATCGTTAAAATTCCAAGCCTATCTTAATTTAAAAACATTATAACTGAGCACTTTACCTACCCTCTCACGCCCCTAGCTATTTTAGCCGTTAGATCTCATGATGTGGGCGTTTTTGGTCGTTGGATGTTCCTTAGTGCTATAGTTTCTGGGCTGCTGCTCCCAAAACAAAATCAGATCATATGGTTTACTGGGCTATAAAGAGACAAGGTAACCCCATTAGGCTGTCCAACCCATGAGGCGACCCAACCCAACTACCCTCCACATTTGTCTAAAAAACTACCCTCCATGCTATTTGCTCCCATCCCAACCTCTCCTCTCCTGTTGGCGACCTCACGGGTTGACGACGGCGGTGGCTGACACTAGGCGACGTGGATGCCAAAACCCTGTCAGAACCCACCTTCTTTGTCCCATCCGAACCCAGCGGGCTGGCCTTCCTCCTCTACGGCGACGTAGGTTCATGTTGCAGCGGTCTTCCCTCTTCCTTATTGGTCCCGATGCTCCCCCTTCACCTTTCGCGTCATGCATGCTTGCATTGGATGGCGGCTTGTCCAGATCGGCGCACATCTCAGCCGATGCGCCGCGATGCGACACCTCCTGCACCCTCACCATGTTCGCGTTGCCTTATTCACCACAGTATGTATGTAACAACCTTGCAGTTTTACAGGTAATCTGTTTCTACCCCTCTTCTATCACCCCTCTCCCCTATATTTGTCTAATGATATTGCTCCCCATCTCTGTTCCAATGATCCTTTCTTTTTCTTGCTATCTACAATCTCTTGATTTACTGATGTGAGTTTCTGTATCGATAAGTATGACAATCTGCAGGGATTGTACATCTAGGAAGAATTATTTACAAACAGAATAGTAAAATCAATAAAATGACAGTTCTAAATTTCTCCTGGAATAAAGTGAAATGATATGATGTATTGTATCCAAGATCCATTGGAGCTATTCAGTTTTAATATTTGGATCATTGAATTTACGAATAGGAGACATTTGAATTAAGAGTTGGAGGATCTGATTGTGTTGTCAAAGGTGCTCTCAGGGTTAGTTCACTAACCATGTTTCTATTCAGATTGAAGGCGTGCCATAGTTATAGTAAGTTGCCGTTTGCTTGTACATTTTAATTTAATATAGATGAAATTTTGATAATGACAAGTCCTCATAACTGTCACTGCTTTCCTAGAACTTCTGGTATGATTTTTTTTGTATTATAACCAACACATATATGTGCTTTTAGTAGGTGGCTATGACAATTTATTGAAGAAAGGTGTCATATTTTTCTGTGGACAGGGTCATTATTCTTATTGGCCAGTACTGATTGGGAAGGTATGTATCTGAACCTCTCAACGAACATAAATTTTTTACTTGTCATTGTGCTGACATGAAAGATATGTTGCCTAACTGATGTGAGCTATGTCATGGGATCCATCTGAGCAATTTCGCATTGATAACTTAATAGTCGGACAATTTGATGTGTCATTGTGCAACCAAAAAGGACTCCCCCGACCTTTGTGTCGAACGTCGAAGACCTCTAAGTACTGCTCTCTCTCTTTTATCATGATGATTATTCTGCCATGCCTTCTTGTTTGCTTTCATCCATAATATTATTGGATAAAACCTCTCACACATGCCTGCTCTGAAATATAATTTACTCTATTGATGAATGTGATTTAGACCAACATTGTAGCAAATCAAATTATCTGACATGACATCATGTGCGTTTATCTTTCCTGACAAATACAATGAACATAGAAATGAGGTATTCTTGTTGTAACTGGCTTCTATTCTAGCAACTTGGGTCCATTTTTTAGAGATACTGTTCAGACTAGAGGATCATGCTTTCAGTATACCAATTTATTTTCATTACTACCTTGCATCACTAACTATCCAGAATAGAATCATAAACATAACAAGGTTGTGGCAACTTTTCCTATTCATAGTGGATATCACTCAATGCTCTTCCTTTAAACTCATTTTTGTGTGGCCCAAAGAACACAAATTTCTCATGATTCTGAATTTTTTTATAGTAGATTGCTGATTTATTTATCCACTTTTACGTGTGTGATAAATGTTTCTTCTAGCATGTCGCTTTGTCACACCAACTAGTGCATGGCTTTATCCTGGGATAGCCCAAAATTAGCAAACACTGCACTATTTGAGTCACTGAAAGTTTAGATGGATCTCCCCATGCTAATTTGTAGTATGAATTTGCGCTTCACTTGATTAGATGGACCTAAAGAAAATTTACAACCATTGAGAGGCATTTTTGTAAGACAACAAATTTCAAACACATAGTTGCATCCATGTTGCTGCTATATCCACTAAAAATTAAAGTTGAATCAGATTCTAAGCACGCAGATGATGTACTTTGTTATTACCAATTAAGGTCTTGGTTTTGTTTATTATCATTGCTCCATTAAATTTAGTTTGACTTTTTTCATTCTACCTATCCCACTTTTGACATTGATAGAACCTACACTCTTGGTCTCCTCCATTACCAACACTATGACACATATCAAATAACATAAGTTGACAAACTCCAACTCAATAATCCAGTTTATATAGTCACCATACAGAGGACTGTGTTCCTCCAAATTTAGGAAAAATTTGTGTTAATATGCTATTTACCAAACAACGAGTAGTTGCTACTTGCTCGTCCAAAATAGAGAGTCAATTTGTATATGCCTTAGTTCTAAAAAAACTTTTTAGCCTGCAGGTTACTTTCGCAAGAAAATTAGTCCGTCGTTTAAATGATTTCTATCTTTTTTTGAGTTGGTAAATTACTTCTATCTAGAAGGGAGATTTCTGCCTTTTGGTGACCATTAGTTTGAATTTGAGCTAATATATATACAAATCTAGATGGGTACAAGTTTGTTTTTTCTTGTAACACTGTTCAACATTGACCAGCTTTCAGTGTGCATTTCATTTTGTGCCAAAGAGAGTAAAAACAAGAAGGTTTACCTTTGATTTCAGTTTTTGTTGCTACTTGTGGTTCTAAATTAGTTCCACGACAGTAGTGATTATAATCCATATAGCAATTATATTACCAATTCGATCATTGTTCATGGGCATTGTGAGGGACTGGGGCGCTTTCAAATATCAGTTTCAGGGAATATATGTTTGACCTTGGGAGATAGTCCATAGAGTGTTTCTTTTGGGACCTTGCATCTGCCATTATTGGGTAATATTCTTCATTAGGTAATTTACTTGCATTTTGTTCTGAGCGAGTGTAGTCTCTTCGGTATACCTTTGTATCATCTGATGTCTAGTTATTGCAGGTTTGATGCATTAATTCTCTACTGGTATGAGCACGCTAAAGTTATTTCTTCTTTTTGGTAAGGCCAAAGCATTCCTGGAAGTACAACAGAAGGGCATGCCTTTCATGACGAGAAAAAAAAATGAGAGAGCTCTTTTACCTTAAAGTGATATCTTTGTAGTGGCCTGTTCAGAAAGAAGAAGTAATGATCACTGCCATTTCCATATTTGAGTCTCTATGTAGCTTATATGTATGGATTCAATGAAATTATAGGTGTCTTATCATGATTCCTACCACCACAGAGTTATTATGTGGCTTGGATCTGGGTAGTGATTCTTTCAGACATTTATAAATACCTACCTTTTCATTGTAAAAAGGGACGGGTGCGGCAACACGCGCCTTCAGTGATCTAGTGGCTATAAAGGAAGAGCTTGTTGGGAGGCAACCCAATGAATAAAAATTAGTTTTTGATTTTTTCTTTATGTTCTTGAGTGCTTTCACAATTATTCTATTGTTATGATTGTGTTTCTTATGTTTTAATTAGTGTTTGTGCCAAGCAAAGCCTTTGGGATCATGTTGGGTGATAGTTGCCTTGATCTTGTTGAAAAACAAAAACTTTGTGTGCCAGTCATAGAATTATTCAAAACAACAGAAGCGTGATAAAATTCTGAATTTTTTACACAAGATTGATATACAAATTTTCTACATTGTCCTAAAATTTCATAATTCTTGGAGTTACAGAAGTACTCGAAGTTTTTAGATTGCTACAAACTGTTCTGTTTTTGACATATTCTGTTTTCTTTGTGTTGTTTGCTTATTTTGATGAATCTATGGTTTGTATTGGAGGGTATAAGCCTTGGTAAAGTTGGAATACAGTAGATATAATGCAAAAATAAAATATGAATGGGTTTTCAACAATACTTAGAGTAGTGAGTTGCTTTGTTATACTAACGGGTCTCGCGAAGGTTTTGTTGAGTTTTGTGTGATTGAAGTTTTCAAACGTTTGGATGAGATCACGATGGATAAGGGAATAATGAGTAAGAAGAGCATAAGCTTGGGATTCCCCGTGGAATCCCAATCTATTATCTAAAAGATAAGCAAGCAACTAAGCTTGGGGATGCCCGAGTGGCATCCCCTCTTTCTTCTAATGACCATCGGTATTTTACTGGAGCTATATTTTTATTCGTCGCATATCATGAGTTTTGCTTGGAGTGTCTTGTATGATATGAGCCTTTGCTTGTTTTGCTTTTTAGTTTAAGTCAAGTATCCTTGCTGGACACATCTATTTGAGAGAGCCAAAATTTTGCTATGAATTGTTAGAATTGCTCCCTATGCTTCACTTAAATCTTTTCGAGCTATGGAATTGCTCTAGTGCTTCACTTGTATCTTTTTTAGCACGGTGTGATTTATTATGGTTTAGTAATGCTCTCATGCTCTCATGCTTCACTTAGATTTATTTGAGAGTTAGTAATTTTTTTAAGAAATTCTCTCATGCTTCACTTAAATTATTTTGAGAGAAGAAATTTTTTATGCTCATGTTCTTCACTTAGATTTGTTTGAGCTATCAAAAGCAACATATGAAATTAGTCCCAAAGTTATAGACATTCAAGAGGGATATAATAAAAACTCATGAAGATCATTGGACAAAATAAACTTGATTCTTTGTAATAGTTTTGAGATATGATGCTAGTGATATGTGAGTCATGTTGACGAGTAATTATGGTTTAGTAAGAATATTGGTGTTAAGGTTAGTGATTCCCTATGCAAGCACAAAAGTCAATAGTTATGCAATGAAATTACATCCTACTTATGGTGCATTATTCGGTGTTAGGTATGCTTAATGCTCGCTTATGAGATTTCTCATTTCTTGGTTGGATGCTTCTCAATCTTTTGCTAGCCTTCACTTGTACTAAGTGTGATCACTACTTGTGCATCCAAATCCTTAAACTAGTTTTGCCATATGAGTCCACTATACCTACCTATATGCGGCATTCTTTTGTCGTTCTAAGCAAATTTGTATGTGCAATCTCTAATTTTCAAAATAAATTTCCTTTCTGTGTGCTCATACCGCTCATGAAACGGTAGGGGGTGGCTGATATTTTTCCATGCTAGATGTGTTATTCTCAATATGAGTGTTTATTCACTTGTCATTGCACGAGAGTGTGACAAAGGTATTTGGGATGCCCAGTCCCACGATGAAAAATGATTTTAATCTATGTTGTCAAATAAGAAATTCCTTGGTGTTGGTATGGACGACACCCGTGGATTCGGTTAGCCGTGGAATGTGAAAGTATCACTACTGCAGGATGCTGCTAATGCGACACTACAATCAGAGACCCTTTGACGAAACTGTGTGTGATGCATTGACCGCAGATGGTGGTGTAAAATAACCATCAAAAAATATGCAAACGTTTGCGATGAAGGATACATCAAACACGGTCCAGATTTTAGTTCTGTGTGCAATGCCGGGCATATAATTCAGTTCAATTAACTGCTTGTGATGAGGTAGAACAAAAGAAAGGGGCAGGCAGATGAAGGCGTGTGCGATATACGACACACAGTTCACTCGGATAAACTATTTGTGATGAGGCGAAACAACAGAAACGGGCAGCCAGATGAAGGTGTGCGCGATATACGACATACAGTTCACTCAGATGAACTGTTTGCGTGTAACATCCCAATTTTCAATTTGGATGTTATACATAGATCATCATATGCATATCATATTTATTTCTGCATTTTACTGTGATCCTAGAAATCATAAGTAACACAAGGACCTAAGGAGAGAGTTGGAGGTTTCACAAAATTCATATTTGAATTTATTTTAAATTTGAAGAAAGGGTCAATTTGATTTTATTATTTTTCTCTGCAATTATTCCCAATATAAAAAATATATGAGAGAAGAAAATATGACTTCTTCAACCTAGGAGAAATATTGGAGAAAGAATTTTAAAATCAAATTATGATATTATTGGTATTTTATTTGCTATTTTATTTGAATTACCAAAATATTGCATTTTTTGAAAATTGCATCTTAGTCCAGAAAAATGTTCATCTTGTCCTAAATCTTAGGTTTGGACGGTGAAAATTGTTTCTGGAATTTTTCGGATTTTGTTTATATTTATCTAGGATTTTTCCTCGCAGAAAAATTCTTTTTTTAAAGAAAGTGTTCTGGGCCGGCCCGAGCCGAGCCGGGCCAAGCCCAGCCACGCCGCCGCCTTGCGCTGCCGTGCAGTCACCGGACTCGTGAAGGAGTCCGACTCGCCGCCGCCTCGTCGACCCCCTCTCCAAGTCAGAGACTCGGGGGTGGGGGGCTTATAAGCCGCCCGAGGCCGTCGCCTCCTCCTCGTCTCGCCGCCGCCGCACCGCAGCCCCGCCACCAGCACCGCCGCTGCCAAGTCGCACCGCCGCCGCCGCTCACCCGCGCCGCTGCTGCCGACACCCGTCGCCACCCACGCCACCTCCCACAGCCGCGCCGCCATCCCACGCAGTCGCCCCATGTCGCCCGCGCAGCCGCCGTCGTTGACTCCGTCGCTGTCGTACTGATAAAGACCGGTCGAACCCGATTTTTTTTGGTTTATCTCAGTTCGTTTTATTAGATTAGTTTTTCGTTAGGGTTTTCTTATTTAATGAATGTTTGTTCGTTCGTTCATTTTAATGAATGGAATTCGTTAGATTGGTTCTGTTAGCGAACGTTCACGCCGTAGGTTTTTCTTTTTAGTTTATTTTCGGCCAGGGACTTATCCACGAATAGTTTTATCGCGATTTAGCCCCTAATCTTTAAACTAGCATAACGTTTTACTCGTTAATCCAAATTAGATGAAACCAACGCCTAAATGTTCGTATCATTCTGTTCTTTCTAGTTAACCAACTTGATCATGATTTTAGTACTGTAAATTTTGATTTTAGTCCAGATTAGTAAACGATCTTGTTTCGTTCGTGTTTTGAGTTTCGTTTCTTCGTTTGAGTATAATCTTTTTGCAAATTGTAGCTAATCACGTGTACCTACTGTTAATATCTAATTCACATGATAATATTGTTGTTAGGTTTTACTTTTGTTAGTTTAAGATGTTTTCTTGTTTCGTGTTTGATTTGGATCTTTTCTCGGTTTTCTCGTCGTTTCGTTTGGGTGATTGCTTATTTATGATATTGTTTGTCTATGCTAGATTACCCGGATTACGAAGCTTGTTACAATGAATCTCTAGAGTTTGCAGATCGTCAGCAAGGTGTCGGTGTACAAAAGTAGGGGATCTGCTTTTGACCCTTTACTTGTGCACGGGCAGTCAAGAGCCACCCGCCATGGCCATGCATAATAGGGTAGGGAAGGGAAGCCATAGAGAAGCCGAAGGCACAAGACAAACAAAGCAACGACAAGGACCAAGGCCACAAAGATCAGATGGATGAAGCAGGTTTCCCCGGCAAGGACCCTTGCCGGGGCAGCCTCAGCGGCCCCGGCAAGACCCTTGCCGGGGCAGCTCGCCCACACCAGCTGAGCGAGCCACCTTTGAGCCCACCAATGCTAGATAAACGCATTGGGACAGGGCTCGGGAGGCACCTCCGTGGTGGCATGCAGATCTTTGTGAAGACAAAGAATAGTCAAGATCAAATGAGGACAGGAAGGCAACAGTCCTCGGCAGGGTTCTTGCCGAGGAAGCCCATGAGACCCCCGGCAAGGTCCTTGCCGGGGATGACGGCGTGCCGTGGCAAGATCCTTGCCGGGCCACCCGGCAAGACCCTCGCCAAGTGCGCCAGCAGGGCCACTGCCAGGCCCACACCAGCCAAGTCTCCGTCGCCATTCGCATACAGCTGCCGACCCAACCAGCTGGGCAGGCACCTGCGTGGCAACATGCAGCCCTTCATGGAGGCTCTACCGCCGCGCCACCTTAGCTGCCTGCCTACCGACATGGCATCGCATGCATAGCTGGCCAGGGTGCGTGTCAAAGCAAGGAGGAGCGGCGACGGACGGGACATGCCTCACCCCCGTCCCCGATAAAGTGAAGGGACACCTAAGCCTTGCATTAAATGCGCTTTGTCCTGTAATGCCAGAGATAAGCTCACAGCGCTGTAGCACTTTCCACCTCTTGTGTGCCACTGTGGCAGCCCCTTTCGCCTATAAAAGGAGGCCCATGGCGCATTGGAGAAGGATTCGGCTCTTTCGAACCTGGCAGCACCCAGAGCTAGTTCAAGAGCTCAAGAACACTAAATACATCCACAAAAGTAGGATCATAGGATTTTACGTATCTTTGCGGCCCGAACCTGGGTAAATCCCCTTTGTGCTGTCTACTAGTCCCGCTCTTCTCAGGATCCCCGCGCCCCGCAACTGTAGTAGGGATTCCAGTGATCCCATAGGTGTCGTTTCCCACCAACATCTTTGGCGCGCTAGGTAGGGGCTGCGCAATTGTGAGAATCTGGTCTAGCAGTTGACCTAGATGTTCTTCATCGCCATGGCTCCTAAGAAGAAGATGACCACGGCGATCGGTTCGTCCGAGACCAGGTTGCCAGTACCGGTGCGGACCAGTAGCGGGCCAGTCGCGGAGAGAACCCGTGGCGCAGCCCGCGAACATCCACATCACCCTGGCAGCCCAGGCCTAGCGAGTGGCGTCGTTCGTGCGCCAGGCGACGGGCCACCAGTCGCGGGCTCCAGAGATGGAGTCGGGACCCCCTCCAGGGGCGCTGCCATCCCGCCAGATGGCGGTGCGGCAGCCTCCAAGATGCCAACACCGGTGCCTATGGTGCACTCTTCCCAGGTTGTGCGTGATGAGCAGCGTCACCCTGCCGGTGACCCTGTGCGCCGCCCTGGGAAGAGTCCCGCGCGCCCATCACATGATGAGGAGGGCCAGCATGCGCGCCGAGGTGCTGATGGAGGTGGCGAATGGCTGCGGGGCCTTGACGCGGCTCCTTCTAACGTGGTTAGAAGTCGAGGCGCATCGCGGTCCACCCAGCTTTTGCCACCACCCACACCAGCGGAGGCCCTAGCACGCGCACAGCTGCTCCTCGATTTTCCTCCCACCGCGGAGAAGCTCGACGAATGGAGGGACACCGTCCGGAGCCTCATCGGCATCGCCAAAAATGATGAGTTACGGCCGGCGGGACCCGTAGGCCGTCGCTCTGCCAGGCCACCGCATGCCAGCGGAGGCCGTGCCAGAGGCGATGCGGCCACGATGTACTCCCCACCTCCATCTGGGCCACCCCAGGCGTCGGTCCATCGCGACGACGCTCATGATGATATCTCCATCGCATCGTCCGACCCGCGAACCAACCGCGATCAGCGTCAAGTCCTTTGGGAACGGGCTCATGAGGACGCTCGAACTACAATCGAGCGCCGACGTGACATGCGCCACCAGTCGGACAGGCGGGCAGGGCCCTATACAGACCACCCAGCGCCGGGAGGCTACAGTGGACTACCCTATGAGGTGGGTTGTCCAGCCTTCACCAGTGAGCTGCGGCAGTTCCAGTGGCCCTCCCACCGTATCTTCAAGCCCAAAGTTGGCGAGAAGTACAACGGCAAGGCTCACCCGTCAGAGTTCCTCAGCATCTACACCATCGCGATGCAAGCTGCTGGGGCCCGCGATGATAAGGTGCTTGACAACTACTTCTCGTTGGCACTCAAGCCTAATGTTATGTCATGGTTGATGCACTTGCCGATGGATTCCATCTCTTCTTGGGCGGATCTGTGCCATGAGTTTGTTGGCGCCTTTACCGGAGGTCACCAATCTCATGGCCAGACGAGTGATTTACACATCATCCCCTAGAAGGAAGGAGAAAACTTGCGCAAGTACATCCAGAGGTTCAGTCGGGTGCAGTACAACATCCCCGATGTTCATCCCACCACCGTGATCAGTGCATTCCATCAGAATGTGCGCAACCGCAAGATGCGTGAAGAGCTGGTGATGAACAAGGTCAAGGATGTCGCCGAGCTTTATGTCCTGGCCGATCGATGCGCTCGCGCTGAAGAGGGAAGGAAGTACCCCGGCGAAGATGCCGACGCAGAAACCGACTCCACTGGCGACACCGCCACTCCAGCGAAGAAGGGCCGGCGCCGTAACAGGAAGTGCAAGGGCAAAGCCGTGCTTGCCGTTGAGGGATCCGACGACACCGGCGCCACCAAGAAGACCAAGGCGAGCAACCCTGGCAAGGAGGTTGCCGGGTGTGTCACTTGCCAGGCCTTGGTGGCTGCCGACAAGGCAGGAGGCTCCGACAAGTAGTACTGCAAGATCCACCGCACCAAGGGCAATGACCTCCAAAATTGCCGGCAGGTAGAGCTGCTCGCTGAGAAGCAGAAAGCCGAGTATGAGCGGTGGGACAAGGAGAAAGGCCCAGATGGTGCCGAGGGATCCGTCAAGAAACGTGGCGGCCAAGGAGGCCGCCGCGGCAAGGATAATCAGCAGGAGAGTCCCGCCCGAGGCCGAGACAAGAAGCAGGAAGACGATGATCATGACGAGGACGACGAGTCCGGCGACCACGAGTTTCAGAAAGCCACAGAGGCCATGTGCGTCGATGGTGGCGCCTCGCTGCATATGTCCCACCGCCAACTCAAGAAGTGGGCGCGTGAGATCAAGACGGTGGAGCCATCATTCGACGCACGGAAGACCCTAAAATGGTCCAACACGCCCATCATCTTCGACACCGAGGACCACCCTGACAGCACGACTACGGTCGGGGTGCTTGCTGTCGGCGTTCTGGGAACGGGGGTACCCAGACTTGCCTGCCTGCGGCCTGCGGCGTGGCTCAAGGAGTGGCCCAGTACGGCCCATCTTCATCAACACATGCTCAAGACCCTCGCGAGGGGCCAAGCCTTGCGGGGAAGGACGACAGGAGGCTTCCTCAGGCACGGCCTCGTCAGGCTGGCTTGTGAGGAGGCGGAGAGATCAAGGCGGGGTACCTCACGAGGTGCCCGTGACGCAAGCCATGATGACACAGACCAGGCGGGCGCCAGGCGGGCGCCGGCCTGCGCAGAGTCCTTGTTTCCCCTTTGGTGCAAAGGGGGCAAGCGCAGGCAAGGGTATCAAGCAAAGGCAACCATTTCAGTGCAACAAGACCAAGATCAGCAGGACGACAGAACGGAGGTCATCGTGCAGCCCAAGCCAACGTCATCGTCAGGGTCTTTGGCAGGCGAGGACCAACTTTAGTCAGGATAAGTGTACAAGATGTTCCCCTTCAAAATGGCCAATTGTTGGCGCCCTTCCCGCTCAATATTTGGGAAGAGGCCCGGGGACTTCGCCTATCAATAGGACTAGCCACCGACAGGGTAGGGGAGGGAGATCCGATCGGATCAACAGCCAAGACATAGAGAGAGAGGCGACTGAACTCCCCTAGCAGTTCATCGCACCAACCAAGAACAAACCCTCGTGAGGCTGTTCTTCCCTTGTACTGTTCCTCATCAGCCCCAGAGGCAATCCACACACCACAAAATGGAGTAGGGCATTACACCACAATGGTGGCCTGAACCAGTATAAATCTCTTGTCCCTTGTGTTGTTCTTCGTGTAGTTTTAGATCCTAGCGAGTTGGTGAGACATGAGTAGGCTGGGGGTGTGATCTCCGCGTGCACCCCAGTGTTCGAACCTCAAGGGTCTGCCAAAACCTGAAATCCGACATTTGGCGCGCCAGGTAGGGGTGTGCTGGAATCTGCCTTCCGTCGCCTCGTGTTTTCACCGCCCATCCCATCCATGTCGGATGCACGTCTCGCCCGCGCCGAGCGCAGGGCCGCTCTCGCCACTCGCATCGCCAGACGGCCCCCGTCGGCGGGCGCCCCCGTCGTTCCCCGTCGCCTGTCGTCAACACCGCCACCGGCCCGATGGGGAACGGGCAGTAGGCGTCGTCCCTGCATCCATAAGTGCGGCGAGAAGGCCGCATCGCCACTCCGTCGCTGACTCTGGCCGGCTCCTCGTCCCACGCCCGTCGCGCCCCTGCGAACGTGCATGCCGCGTTGCTCCTTGCACGGGAGATCCTCCACTACCGTCCTGTCGACGACCTCTACGACGAGTGGCTCACCCGCATCACGGAGCTCGTCAGCGCCGCTGGGGGCTCCCCTGCACCGTCCCTCTCGTTGCACCGCGCCCCGCCCTGCGCGGGTGATGAAGCTCAGGGGGCGCCTCAGCCGCCTCCCCCTCAAGAAGGCGCCCTGGCCCCAAGGCGCATGGCCCCCGGGCGGAACCCACTCCGCCCGGCGCCAGCACGGCAAGAGAAGAGCTGCCAAGAGATCCCTGGTCCCCAAGAAGCCGCCCATGTGCTCCCCGCACCGGCTCGGCACAAGCGTGCACCCGCTCCAGCGCATCAAGACCCCACACTGCACCTGGTCGCAGCACGCGGAGACCTGCAAGATCAAGCTCTCCGTCACCAAAGGGCTCCCGCGGCCACTGCAGGCTGCCGTGCCTTCTCCGCCGAGCTGCGCAGCATGGCCTGGCCGGGCAAGTTCAAGCGAGACTTGCCCCCGCGCTACGATGGCACGGCTGACCCTGCTGAGTTCTCCAGCTCTACGAGCTGGGCATCGAAGCCGCCAACGGAGACGAGAAGGTCATGGCGAACTGGTTCCCCATGGAGCTCAAGGACAGCGCCCGCACCTAGCTCCTGAACCTAGCTCCAGGCACGATATCCTCCTAGGACGAGATGCGTACCCAATTCATCGCCAACTTCCAAGGCACCCGCGACCAGCCTCCGGCCATGAGCGACTTGTGCCGCATCAAGCAACACCTGGGGGAGACCCTACAGAAGTTCATTCAGCGCTTCAATAGCGCTCGCCTTAAGATCCCCAAGGTGTCCGAGGAGGCCATCATCTTAGCCTTCTCCGACGGCGTGCGTGACGTTAAGATGAAGGAGGAGCTCGCGATCTATGAAGACCTGTGCACCTCCCTGGAGTTGGTCAATCTGGCGACCAAGTGCGCCAGGGCTGAGGAAGGGCGCCTGTCCCTCCTCGAGCTGCCAGCCGCTGACCCAGAAGAGAAGAAGCCCAAGACCAAGGACGTGAAGCGCAAGGGGGCTGCCGTGCTTGCAGCAGAGCCAGACACCAAGCGAGGCAGGGATCAGCCTGAGTCGTCCAAGGGCAGCCGGTACTGCGTGTACAACGACCTCCACACCCACAACACCAAGGAATGCCAAGAGCTCAGAGCCATGTGAGACGTGTGCGCCGGCCGACGCCCTGAGCACAGCGACAGGGGCTATGGCCGAGGAGGAGGAAGAGGTGGAGGACGATGGGAAGACCGTGGCCCTCGTCAAGGGTGGCGTGACCGACCTCGCGAGGACCGCTGGCAGGACCAGCCTCGTGAGGGAGGTTGGAGGGACCCACCTCGCGAGGGGGGTTGGAGAGATCAGCCTCGCGAGGATCGCCCACAAGGCAATGCGGGCCTCCCTCCTCTGCCACCACAGCCAAGAAGGAATGAAGACCATCACCAGGATGAGGGGGCTGGAGGCTTCCAGGAGCCGCGCGCAATCGCTTGCATCTTGGGCGGCACGCAAGCCCCGGCCTCTCAGCGCATCTTCAAGTAGTTTGCTCGCGAAGTGAATGTAGTCCTTCCCAAGCTTGAAGCCACACGCCCTCTCAGGTGGTCATCGTGCGCTATCACGTTCAGTTCAGCAGATCAGCTCAAGTGCGCGGCCACAGCAGGAGTCCTCCCGATGCTTTGTTCCCCGATCATCAGCAATGTACAAGTCACCAGGAGCCTCATCAACAGCGGAGCGGGGCTTAATGTCCAATCCGTCGAGACGTTCAACAATCTCCAAGTGCCATACAATCAGCTATAGCCAACCAAGCCTTTCTCAGGAGTCACCGATGGTTCCACGGTTCCGATAGGGGAGGTCCGCCTTCGTGTCACCTTTGGGAAGCGCGACAACTACTGCACCGAGCTCATTGACTTCGACGTCGCTCACATCCGCCTGTCGTACAACGCCATCCTCGGGTACCCAGCCCTGGCCAAGTTCATGGCCATGACCCATCACGGCTACAACGTCCTCAAGATGCCAGGAAGCGGCGGAGTCATCACTGTGCCTTGTGAAGAGAGAGACGTTGTGTGTTCACTGGAACGCGCTTTCCAATCCGCATCGATTGAAGACCCAGATCACAGGAATGGGAGGCCTCCCGAGGCTACTCCTAAGAAGAAGAAGACATCGCCTGTCCCGACCCCTTGGGAGGGAGGCCCCTCAGGGCCCGCGCCCGTTCTGGGGGCACCTCCTTCTGTCACATAGGAAGGTGCGCCCGGCGCCCTCCTCGAGCAGGGCTCGGGGGCTCTCTTCTGGAGGGCCAGACTTTGCTAAAATCACGAGGGAGGTGCTTGGGCACCACTTGGAGGTGTGCTTCAACGCACATTTCCCTCAGGAGGAAGCAAGGCAAGGAGGGCCGAACCCTCAAGAATTCATCAGCGGGTTCATTCAGGAGCTGCAGTAGTCAAGAGTCATGAGTGGCAGCCGCCGCTTGCTCGCCGTAGCTCCCCATACAGGCGAGGATGGTGGGCTGCATGTCTGCATCGACATACCAGGACTCAACCGAGTCGCTTTTCAGGAGCGCCTCTGGCCCTCATGCATGGGGCGCTGCGAAGGCCCACCCCACAGCTATGTTCGCATGCCTTACGGCCTGTCGAACGCGGCTGCGGTGTGTCAGCGCCTCATGAGGAGCATCTTGGAGGCTCAGGCGGGCAGGCATTCCGCAGTCCTGGCGGAGATGGAGATGGTCCACGAGGAGGCGCCAGCGCCTCCGGAGCCTCCCGAGGCCCCTGGGCCTGGGGGATCGTGAAGATCATCTCCTGCAGCGCACGCCATCCACTACTTCCGCATCCCTCCATCTTCAGCATCATTAGGTGACATGCTTCGAGTTTCATTTTCAGCTGGGAGCGCCCACCAAGGCTGCGTCATTCCCAGGCCGCGTGGGTCCGTCCTTGCGGCATGTATCCCTTTAGTTCATGTTTTCAGTTTACTTTATCGGGGGCGCCCCTCGGGCTGCATCATCCCCAAAGACGCTCGGGCCCGACCCGGCGGTGATCGTTTCTTTATGCGTCTATCTAAATGAATTGGCTCCTTCATGGCTAACGTGCTTGACCTAATCGCCCGCTCAATTGACACCAACTAATGGAACTGCTCCCTCACGGCACGACGCTTGCGTATGGGTCCGTCCCTACAACATCGGCAAACCTGGATGGCTGAGCTCTGGCCGCGGCAACCCCGCAGGGCGCCACCTCACCAAGCCTTTAGTGCCTCGTCACCCTCCTAGAGCAACCAACAGCTGGCCGGTAGTTGTAACGGCAAACCCTCGCTTTTCTCATGATGAACTCGCAGGACCATTTTAAGGAACAGCGCCCGACGAGGCCTCCACGGCGTCTCCCTCACTCTTGTTCACGCAAACCGCTTGCATGTTAAAGGGGGGGGGGGGGTACCTGAGCATCGCGACTCATGGGCTCTTACCGGCTCTCTAGCCCTCACCCTCTGGCCTTGTCCACGGCATCACGACCTGGTATACCAGCGACGGCTGAGACCGCTTGAGGGCCAGGACCTGAGGACGTAGAGCACGAACGGGAGCAACGACGAGAGGGAAGAGGCACGTGGGGGACCTTGCCAGGCAACCCCTTGGCTGCCAACGCGAGGGCCCGATGCCGCGGCAAGAAGTGGTTTCTGACCCCCGAGATAAGTCATCCCCTGGAAACACTAGCCATCGCAGCATCAACCTCGCACCTAGTGCAGTTCCGTTTTTGGTGACGTCATGCTCCTTTCTCACCGAGCGATGACTGCTTGAGCACTAAAGGGGACCTCCAGAGCATTGCGACTCAGGGGCTCTTAGTGGGCCCCGAGCCGCTCACCTCCTGGCCTTGACCACGGCATCGCGACTTGGCATACCAGCGATGGCCGAAGCCTGCCTTGGGACCGGGACCTGTCAGCGTAGAGCATCAAGTCCTCGCGAGGTCCGAAAGGAGGAACTAAGCTAAGACGGGACGAGCACCCCTCACCACTTCATGCTAAGGATCATATTAACAAATGGAACTACAAGCACCTTACAAACCCCCGCAGGGTGTATCCTTCGATTCCTTGCAGAGAACAAACGGAGTAGATCCTAAGGAGTGCTAACTACGTGCGCCACCGCAAGAGACGCCATCATCAACAGTGGGCCGTCAGCCACCAACGCCAACCCCATACAGATCAGGGGCGACGGCGGCCCGACGAGCCTGCCTTGCTCTGGGAGCGACACAAGCTCGGGGGCTCGTAGCTGTTGTCGCTCGTCTCCGGGGTCGCGAGGAGCTCGGCGGAGTCGCTGGATCCTCTGACACCTCCGCTGCCTGAGGAGCTGCTGGGGAAGCGGTTGACGAGCCTAGTCTTCGCTGTAGCAGGATCCCGGCCGCCTTTCTCAGGGTAGCACTCCAGCCGGCGCCCCTCCGTGTCGAAGACCTTGAAGAACATCAGGGAGGCGCCATCGTACTCAAGGTGAATTGCGAGGGTGCCACCCGTCCTGCCGACCCGGGCGATCTCGCCCCAGCCACGGGTCAGGTAGACCCTGCCCGGAGCGACGACCTCGACCTCTGCTTCGGTCACAGGGGCACTGCAGCCAGCATGCTGCAGCCAAAGCTCGATAGCCCCCCTCGGCGGGGTCTCGAAGGCGAAGGAAGGAGGGAGGAGAATCCAAGACTGAGGAGGCATGGCGGCGTAAAGCATGAGATCGCGAGCAGAGCCCATGGCGTGAACCCCGGGAGGAAAGACGCGCACCGCCGTGATCCGCCGGCGGCGACGGCGCCTTTGGCGATGCTGCTTGGCGCCAGCATCTTCAGGGCCCTCAATACGGGCGTACAAGGGCAGAGGGAATCCCGGTGGCGGCCGCTCAAACCATGGCCTCGACACCTCCTGCCAGGCACCTCCTTCCCCGTGGCAAGACGAGCCGTTTCTTCGGAGGAAGCGGGACATGACTCTCTCTGGGGGCCTTCCCATTCTGTTCGACAGAAAACCGACGGATCGGTGCCATTGGCGAAGAGAGGGGCAAGGACGAAGAGGAAGATGAAGAGTAGCGGGAAGAGATGGATTGGAAGGGCTCGCGCCGCTCCGTACATATAGCCGAGGGAGGCCAACCGTCGGCCTCCACGATCACAAGTAATCATGACCCATTTTGCATGGAGGGACATGTCCAATCGTGCAATTGCCGAGGCGTCGTGGGGGAGCCAGGACGCCCACGTCCAATCAACCGCCACGCGGCGCCCAGGGCCGCAGGCTATTGGGGCCCGCGGCGCTTCGCACTTGCCTCTTCGCTTCTCTACTATGCCAAGTCCAAGCGCGCCTTGGGCCCGGGGGCTACTGTCGGTGTTCTAGGAACGGGGGTACCCGGACTTGCCTGCCTGCGGCCTGCGGTGTGGCTCAAGGAGTGGCCTGATACGGCCCATCTTCACCAACACATGCTCAAGACCCTCGCGAGGGGCCAAGCCTCATGGGGAAGGACGACAGGAGGCTTCCTCAGGCATGACCTCGTCAGGCTGGCTCGCGAGGAGGCGGAGAGATCAAGGCGGGGTACCTCATGAGGTGCCCGTGATGCAAGCCATGACGACCAAGACCAGGCGGGCGCTAGGCGGGCACCGGCCTACGCAGAGTCCTTGTTTCCCCTTTGGTGCAAAGGGGGCAAGCGCAGGCAAGGGTATCAGGCAAAGGCAACCATTTCGGTGCAACAAGACCAAGACCAGCAGGACGGCAGAATGGAGGTCATCGTGGAGCCCAAGCCAGCGTCATTGTCAGGGTCTTTGGCAGGCGAGGACCAACTTTAGTCAGGATAAGTGTACCAGATGTTCCCCTTTAAAATGGACAATTGTTGGCGCCCTTCCCGCTTAATATTTGGGAAGAGGCCTGGGGCCTTCGCCTATAAATAGGACTAGCCACCCACAGGGTAGGGGAGGGAGATCTGATCGGATCAACAGCCAAGACATAGAGAGAGAGAGAGAGAGGCGACTGAACTCCCCTAGCAGTTCATCGCACCAACCAAGAACAGACCCTTGCGAGGATGTTCTTCCCTTGTACTGTTCCTCATCAGCCCCAGAGGCAATCCACACACCACAAACTGGAGTAGGGTATTACACCACAATGGTGGCCTGAACCAGTATAAATCTCTTGTCCCTTGTGTTGTTCTTTGTGTAGTTTTAGATCCCAGCGAGGCGGTGAGACATGAGTAGGCTGGGGGTGTGATCTCCACGCGCACCCTAGTGTTATAACCTCAAGGGTCTGCCGGAACCCGAAATCCGACACTTTCCATTGCTGGTTTCACCAACAATCCGCAACCTCAAGGTGACAAAGATGTTGGTTGACGGCGGGGCTGGCATGAACTTGATCTCGCCTATTGTGATCAAAACGTTGCAGATCCCCAATGGAGACCTCGAGGAGACGGGCACGTTCCAAGGGGTTTACCCGGGGAGGAGCCAGCCAAAGGGAAAGGTCACGCTGCCCGTGACATTCGGAGGCGAGCTGAACCACAGGACGGAAAGGATTGTTTTCGATGTAGCCGAGATCCCCTTGCCTTACAACGGGATCCTCGGCCGCTCGGCACTAGCCAAGTTCATGGAGGGTTCACACTACGCCTACAACATGCTAAAGATGCTCGGGCCGATGATCGTCATCACCGTGCCCTCCGACAAGAAAGATGCGTTGATCTGCGCCGACCAACTTTACCAGGAAGCAGTTGCAGCAGCTGCCGCTAAGGCACCTGCTCCTGCCGATGGGGCCCGGGTGGGGGGGGGGGGAAGAAGACCGGCAAGACCCCTCACATCCACTCCGGCAAGCGCACCTCTTTGGGGTGTTGCACTTCCGTTGAGAATGTGCCAGAGAGCTGCGCCGGCAAGAGCAAGAAATCCAGAGCCACACCACCAGAGACCAAGAAGGTGCCCGTCAAGGAGGACGGCACGGGGGGAGCTTTTACCATAAGCTCCACCCTCGACGACAAATAGGAAAGCGAGCTCATCACCTTCCTGCGAGCAAATGTCGATGTGTTTGCATGGCAAGCCTCCAACATCCCCGACGTTCCCAGGGAGGTGATTGAGCACCACCTTGTTGTCTGTCCTCATGCGCAGCCCATCAAGCATAAGGTCAGGAAGCAAGCTCTGGAGAGGCAGGAGTTCATCACGGAGGAAATCAGAAAGCTAGAGGCGGCCGACTTGGTGAGAGGAGTACTCCATCCGACGTGGTTGGCCAATCCGGTAGTAGTGCGCAAGGCAAATGGGAAGTGGAGGTTGTGTATTGATTACACAGATATCAATAAGGCCTGTCCAAAGGATCCCTTCCCGTTACCATGCATCGACCAGATTGTTGACTCCACGGCTGGGTGTGACCTGTTATCATTCCTTGACGCCTACTCAGGATACCACCAGATCTTCATGACAAAACAAGACGAGGAAAAGACAGCATTCATCACCCCATGTGGTACGTATTGCTTTTTACGGATGCCTTTCGGGTTAAAGAGTGCTGGCTCAACCTTTGCAAGGGCAGTCCAAATTAGTTTTGAGCCCCAGCTACATAGAAATATGGAAGCTTACATGGATGACATAGTGGTCAAAACCAAGGACAAAGCATTCCTTGTGCAATATCTAGAGGAAACATTTGCAAACCTGCGCAAGATCAACCTCAAATTGAACCCTGAGAAGTGTGTCTTTGGCATCCCGTCTGGCAAGCTTCTCGGGTTCTTTGTGTCCCAGTGCGAGATTGAAGCAAACCCAGATAAGATCCAGGCCATCAAGCAGATTGAGGCGCCCAAACGGATCAAGGACGTGCGTCGGCTCACTGGCTGCGTTGCTGCCATGAGCCGGTTCATCTCCAAGTCCGCGGAGCGTGCCCTTCCTTTTTTCAAGATCTTGAAGAAGGCAGGGCCAGTGGAGTGGACCCCAGAGGCCGAGGTAGCGCTGTAGGATTTGAAGAAATACCTCTCCTCTACCCCAGTGCTGGTTGCGCCCAAACCACAAGAACCGTTGCTGCTTTATTTAGCGGCAACAAATCAGGTGGTTAGCGCCGCACTAGTGGCGCGGAGAGAGGTCGATGAGAAGGCAGCGGCAGCAGCAGAGTCAACAGATGGCAAGCTGGAACCATCTCCGACAGGGCTCGATCCCGGCAAGACTGAGTCCCCGGCAGAGGCTGACGCCAGTGCGACAGGACCCACGCGACCGGGTGAATAAGCGCAGAAGAAGGAAATGGTACAACACCCAGTTTAGTTCATCAGCTCCCTCTTGCAGGGGGCTAGGTCGAGGTACTTAGGTGTGCAAAAGATGCTCTTCTTCCTCCTTATGGCTTCGAGGAAGTTGCGCCATTACTTCCAAGCGCACGAGATCATGGTGGTCACCCACCTCCCATTGCAACGGATACTGCATAACCCAGATGCAACGGGGAGGATCATGGAATGGGCCCTGGAGCTGTCAAGTTTCGGTTTGAAGTTCGAAAGTACCTCGATGATTCAGAGCAGAGTCTTGGCAGAGTTTGTTGCGGAATGGACCTCGACGCCCGACAAAGAGGTGCAGGAGACCACTCTCCCCGGTAAGGAAACGAGCCGCAACTGGATCATGTACTTTGATGGTGCCTTCTTGCTGCAAGGCACCGATGCTGGTGTGCTGCTTGTCGCACCCACCGGAGAGCACCTCAAGTATGTCATCCAGATGCACTTCCCCCGGGAGATGTTAACCAACAACACCACCGAGTACGAGGGCTTGCTTGCCGGTCTCAGGATCGCGGCAGACCTCAGAGTTAAAAAGCTCATCGTCAGGGGCGACTCACAGCTTGTCGTCAGGCAAATCAACAAAGATTATCAAAGCCCATTGATGGAAGCTTACGTAGATGAGGTGAGGAAACTGGAGGAGGGCTTTGACGGTATACAAGCGGAGCATGTCCCTCGGGCAGAGAACGACATCGCCGACTACCTGTCAAAGCGCGCTGCCCTCAAGCTACATGTGGAACTACGTACATTTGTGCTTCAGTTAACTCAACCATCCGTTGAGCCGTCGACCGGGCAGAACAAGCGGAGGAAGCTACGCCCCGGCAAGTACTTCCCCACAAAGCACCCTGGAGCCGCCGGCGAAGATGTTGCCATGGATGTTGATCCTGCCGCGGGGCAACCGACTCCGGCAGGACCTCAGGTCACGGCCGTGGAGGCGGCCGCTCCCGTGGAAGAAGAGATGCCTTTGGTCCTTGTCGTCAAGCCACAGGCTCTGGCATGGGCGCAGCACACCGTCCGATTCCTTCAAAAAGGAGAGCTTCCTAAGGAGTAGGAAGAGGCAGAAAGAGTAGCCCGCCAGTCTGCTCTGTACCAATTCGTTGATAACGTATTGTACAGAAAAAGACCGAATGGGGTGAAATTGAAGTGCACCTCCCGGGAGGAAGGACTAAAGCTGTTGGCAGAGATACATGGAGGCATATGTGGATCCCACATAGGGTCCAGGGCCCTTGCCGGCAAGGCTTTCCGGCAAGGTTTCTTCTGGCCCACCGCCCTCCAGGATGCAATGGCACTAGTAACCAAGTGTGAAGCGTGCCAGTTCCATTCGAAGAAGCTCCATCAACCAGCTCAAGCCCTTCAAACTATCCCTATCTCCTGGCCCTTCTCAGTCTGGGGGCTCGACATATTGGGCCCTTTCAACCATGCTGTCGGGGGCTTTGACTACTTTTACGTCGCAATCGACAAGTTCACAAAGTGGCCACAGGTGGAAGCAGTGAGGAAGGGGACAGCGCAGTCAGCCATCAAGTTCTTCAAGGGACTAGTCTGCCATTTTGGGTGCCCAACAGGATCATCACCGACAACGGCACATAGTTCACAAGCCAGGCCTTCATGCAATACATTGAGGATCTCGGCAGCAGGGTTTGTTTTGCTTCCGTGGCTGTCGGAAGTAGGGTTCCGGCAGACCCTTAAGGCTCGAACTCTGGGGTGCGCATGGAGATCTCCCCCCTACCGATCCACGTCCAATCGTCTCGCGAGAAGCTAAGCTAAATGATGAACAACACGAGGGACACAAGATTTATACTGGTTTGGGCCACCGTTGTGGTGTAATACCCTACTCTAGTGTGTGGTGTGCTGGATTGCTTCAGGGGCTGATGATGAACAGTACAAAGGGTGAACAGCCTTGCGAGAGGTGTTCTTGAGCTGGTGTGATGAACTACTTGGATGAGCTCGATCGCCTCTCTATCTGATGAGGACTCGATCCGATCTCCCCTCCTACTATGGTGGCTAGTCCTATTTATAGAGGCCCTGGTCCTCTTCCCAAATATTGAGTGGGAAGGGCACCAACAACGGCCATTGAAGGGGAACATCTAGTACAGGTTATCCTGACTAAAGTTGGTCTTTGGCTGTCAAAGGCGCTGGCGATGACGCTGTCTTGGGCTCCACAGTGACCTCCATCCTGCCGCTCTGCTGGTCTTGGTCTCGTTGCACCGAAATGCCAACCTTTGCCTGATGCCTCGGTACTCCACGCCAGTGCTTGCCCCCTTTGCACCAAAGAGGAAACATGGACACTACACAGGCCGACGCCCGCCTGGCCCCCGCCTGGTCTCGATCGTCACAGCTTGCGTCACGAGCACCTCGCGAGGTACCCTGCCTTGATCTCTCCACCTCCTCGCGAGACTGCCTGGCGAGGCCGTTCCTGAGGAAGCCTTGTGTCGTCCACCCTGCGAGGCTTGGCCCCTCGCGAGGGTCTTGAGTCTTGTGTTGATGAAGATGGGCCGTACTGGGCCACCACTCGAGCCACGCCGCAGGCCGCAGGCAGGCAAGTCTGGGGACCCCGTTTCCCAGAACGCCGACAGTAGCCCCCGGGCCCAAGGTGCACTCGGACTTGGTTTAGAAGAGAAGCGAAGGGGCAAGTGCGAGGCGCCACAGGCCCCATGAGCCTGCGGCCTTGGGCGCCGCATGGTGGTTGATTGGACCTGGGCGCCACCGCTTCCCGATGTTGTCTCGGCAACTTCTCGACTAACAAAAGGCTGGCCCGCGGTTAGCCTTACCTTCATTATTCTTGTTCTCCTTGCTTCAGATCCCCTTTCTTTCTCTTCGCCCTCCTGCTTCCGAAATCTCCAGATTTGCAGCATCCTTTCCTTCGGCGAGCAATGGCGCCTCGCATGACCCCGGCTGGGGCCGCATTGGCCTGGTACTTGCCGGCTCTGGTCTCCCCCAACATGACAGAGAAGGATCTCGCCCTCACGCGCCAGATGGCGGCGTCGCAGATCAACGAGATGGGGGAGAATGCGCTCAGGCTTGGCTCCGCCCGGTCGGAGGACAAGGGGAGCACCTTCTACCCCCTCTTCATGAGCGCCGTTATCGCTGGTCTGGTCCCTCCTTTCTCTTAGTTCTTCCTTGCCGTCCTTTGCTAGTATCAGTTGCATTCTCTACATATCCATCCCAACTCCATCCTTCTCATATCGATCTTCGCCTACTACTATGAGGCGCACGTCGGGGTGGTGCCCTCTATGGCCTTGTTGCGCCACTTCTCCCTCCGTGTCACCGGCGGCAATATCTTGGCGTGCGCAAGCTTTGTCGCGTACTCCAAGTCCAACGCCATCTCAAAGGCCAGGAAGAGGGCTGAAGGCTTCCGGAGCAAGTGGATCATGGTGGACACCAGGTGCCACAACCCCCTGCTGGAGCTGCCCACAAAGCAGCGTGAGGCTATTGAGGCATGGTCCCACGCGAAGCTTGATGACTGGCGGGCGAAGCTGGTACTGGAGAAGATGAATGCCGACCTGAGGCCGGGCAACCTGAGCGCGGTGAAGCTAACCGGGGCCTCGCTCCTGAGGGAGTTCCTATCACACCAGGTGGCCCCTCTTCAGGCACACTCGCGCCCATTGTGGAGGCTCGCGAATGCAGACGTCGTCCTCCGCCTGAGCTTGGATGCCCTGAATGACGAGGATCTGACCGCGGCCCTCCGCTTCTTGGTCGGAGAGGACGTCGCAGGCCCGATGGACGCTCCGGTCCCTTTGTTCCTTCGTGATGACTGGAAACTGGTGGTGGACAACATGCCCACCTTCGACGGGGTCGGTCTGGTGCCAGCGGAGGATACTGAGGGCCAGGCGGTGACGGCGACGGTGAACTTGTCCTCTGGTGACTCCAGCGGGGGAGAGGAGGAAGATGACGACAAGGACGAGGAGCGTGACTCGGAAGCGACCTTCAAGGGGACGGGGGAGACTTCCCCCTGGCGCAGGTCCAGCACCCTCTGCTCCATGCCTGACGGCGACGAGGTCGGCGCCAGGCGAGGAGGGGAGGGCGCGCCCTTGGTCCCGAAGAAGGACAGGTCCTGGCTGATCTCGCGAGGGTCTACCCTAGCCCTTGCGTCGGCCGAAGCCGCCTCTAGCCCTTCAGGTGCACCTTCTTCTGCGGCTGGGCCTCCCGAGGCTGAGCCTCGCAAGAGGATTTCGGGCTTCAAGCTTGGCCGGAGTCCATGGGATCCCGCGGCAGTCAACTAGTAAGTACTCGAACTTTGCCTTGCTCCTGTCTTTTCACCGTCGAGGTCTGACCTCTTCCATTGGGTAGGCTGCTACCTGCGGCGAAGAGGCTGAAAGGAGGCGCGGCCACCCCGCCTGGAACGGGCTCATCAGTCGTGGCCGCGTCTTCACTCGCGGGGAAGGGAGGCAGCAGGGCCCGCACGTCCCCTGCCCGATCGTCCTCGCGAGGCCAGCAGGGGCGCTCCGGCGAGGAGTCGGCCCCCATGGCCCCGCTGACTCTGGAGGCACCTGTGCTTGATGCTGTCCTCGAAGTTGCCAGGGCTCAGGAGGTCCCTGCCTCCCAAGCCGTGATCACGCTATCCTATTCTCCTCCTACTCTGTCGGCTCCCATCCCCTCTGCTTCCTCTGTCGCCTTGGACCGTGCCGCCGATGAGCTGAGTCGGCTGTGGGAGGATCTCCGAAGCGCGGACCCCTGCCTGGTGGCCGGGCGCCTGGAGTTGGTCTCCAGCTGGGTTCACTCTGACGCCTCTGTTCAAGCGGCGTTGAGCCAGGCTGTGACGGCTTCCAAGGAGGAGAAACAAGCCACCTCCCAGGCCATGGCCGCTCGCGACGCGGCGTTGAAGGATGCCTCAACTGTCAAGGGCCGCTGCAAGACACTGGAGGGTGAGTTGCAAGGGCTGCGTGATGAGCTCGCCAAGGAGATTCATGACCACCAAGTGAAGCAGGAGGATATGAAGGCTCGGGAGGCTGCTGTCAAGGACCGCAACGCCGAACTCTTAGCCGACCGCGATTGGCTGAAGACGCTGGAGCAGGCGCTGAAGACGGAGAGGGTCGAACTGGATGCCGAGGCGAAGGTCTTGGCCAAGGACTGCGCAGCCTTCGCGCGCTATGAGGAGAGGGCCCGTATAGCGCTGAAGACGCTTTATGACGGGGGCCTAGAGAAACCGCTGGCCGGAGCCAAGGAAGGCCCCGCCAAGCTGGTTCCCTTCCTTGTTGAGGCGCTTGAGGAAGTCGTGATTGGCATCGGCCCCATGGCCGAAGTTGAAGCTCGCATCCTTTCCTCCGCAGCGCTGACGCGGATCCTGAGCCACGTCTACCTCTGCAACCCCGACGCCAACCTTGACGACCTGCTGGAGCCCGTGGATGCCAAGCGCTCTGCCGCTGCTGCCGAAGCCGTCAAGGGTCGAGTGGAGGCCTTGCTGTCGAAGTTCCATGCCTTCAACACCGCGCCCAAGCAAGGTGCTGCCGGCTCCACAGCTCCAGGGGGTGGGGCTGACAAGCGTGACTCCACCACAAGCGGTGGCGCGGCCCAGGGGTGATCTTCTCGCGGCCTTTTTCCCGCTTTGATTCCTGCAACATGCACCATGCCTTGTGGAGGCGTTTAAATTTGTGTCTGGTATTGTGAGAACAAACTATGGTCTATAATATTTGCTTCTGGATTTCCTAGATTTTGCGATTTCCTTCCTACTTGCTTGTGTTCTACGTCGGCAGGGCCCGGCCCCGCGCATACCTCAGCCGCCCTTAGCCCCGACCGGATCACCAGGACGGGACTAAGGAGTGAGGGGCTATATGACAAGTTAGGCTCCTGAGTCACGATGCTCAGGAGTCCCCCTTGATGCGCAAACAACAAATAGGGATGGGGTGAAAGAGAGGATCTGTTGTTCTACGTCGGCAGGGCCCGCCCCCGCGCATACCTCGACCGCCGTTAGTCTTTTGGAACTAAGGAGTGATGGGCTATGTGACCAGTTAGGTTCCTGAGTCACGATGCTCAGGAGTCCCCCTTGACGCTCAAACATGTCTTCATACCTTGGCTCCACTTGGGGAGGGATGCGCGACGACCAGGTCCGAGGGACCTGGCTGGGTGGCGTGTGCTCGGGCGTGACCCGGGCGCAGCCCCCGTGTCTAGCCCCCTCGCGCGGCACTCCCGAGGGGAGGCTTTGCGATGAGGCCAGACACTAAGCTCTGGGCTCCCTGAGATTGATACAGCCGTGGGCTGCCCTCAGTTGTTTATCACCAGCGCGGAGCATAGCGCTTCTGTATGTGTATGGTGCTTCCACTGGTACGCGGGAGGGGGGCTCCTCTCCGGGGCGTGTACAGCCCCGCCCTGACGCATGGCCAGCACGGTAGGGCTAGGAGAGGTGTATCTGGGCACCCGTGAGCCAGCGCGGGACTCATGAGGCCCTACCTCGAGGCGGGTTGCGCCTGGCTCTGGGCCTTTGTCAGTGGTACATTCCTACAAGTTGGTTAAGATGCAAATGCTCTACGTCCTCAGGTCCCGGCCCTCGAGCAAGCTCAGCCGCCGCTGGTATGCCAGGTCGCGATGCCGTGGACAAGGCGAGGGGGTGAGGGCTGGAGAGCTAGTAAGAGCTCCTGAGTCACGATGCTCAGGCACCCCCCTTTTAACGTGCAAGCGATTTGCATGAGGAAAAATAGGCCTGTAGTAGGCGGCGAACGGTAACCATAAGCAGGTTAAGCATAGATAAACAAATCAACTTAGATAGATGCAGAGAAAAGGCAAACGCCACTGGGTCAGGCCCAAGCGGCATGGGGATGATGTAGCCCGAGGGGTGCCCCCAACAAGGTAAGATGAAGACATAAGCAAAACGGATACATGCCGCGGGGACAGACCCACGCGACCTGGGAATGATGCAGCCCTAAGGGCGCTCCCAGCTGAAATGAAACTTGAAAGAAGTCACCTGATACCATTGCAGAGCGAGTGTCGGAGTAGCTGACGGTGTGTGATGAAGAAGCCAATCCTCACGATCCCTAGGAGCTCCGAGCCTCGGGAGACTCGGGAGGTCCGGGCGGCTCGGCGAGGTCCATCTCCATTTCCTCCAGGAGCGTGCGATGCTTGGCCACCTGAGCTTCCAGAATGCTTCTCATCAGGTGCTGGTGAGCAGCAGCCACGTTTGGCAAGCCGAAGGGCATGCGAACGTAGCTGTGCGGTGGACCCTCGCAATGCCCTACGTGCAAAGGCCAGAAGCACTCCTGAGACACGACTCGATTGAGCCTTGGGTAGTCAATGCAGATGCGCAGCCCACCATCCTCGCCTGGATAGGGAGCTACGCTGGGCAGGCGTCGGTTGCCGTGCATGACCCTCGATTCCTGCAACTCCTGAGCGACCTTGGTGATGAACTCCTGAGGGTTGGGCCCTCCTTTCCTGATGCCTTCCTGAGGGAAACGTGCCGCGAAGCATGCCTCCAAGTGGTGCCCGAGCGCCTCCCTCGTGATCTTGGCAAAGTCAGTAACTCCCCAGGAGAGAGCCCCCGGGCCTTGCCCGAGGAGGGCGCCGGACGCGCCTTCCTATTCTATGGAGGGTGGTGCCCCTTGGACAGGCGCATGTTCGGATGTAGCGCCTCCGGAGGTGCCTGCCTCCTGAGGACTTGAGCTGGGTGACATCTTCTTCTTCTTGGGAGCTGCTTCAAGAAGGTTCCCACTCTTGTTGACTGGCTCCTTGATTGACGCGGCTTGGAAGGCACGCTCGGGAGAGCACCCCACATCCTTCTCTTCACAGGGGACCGTGATGACCCCGCCACTTCCTGGCATCTTGAGGACATTATAGCCATGGGGAGTCACTGCCATGAACTTGGCCAGGGCTGGATACCTGAGGATGGCATTGCATGGTAGGCGAATGTGGGCCACGTCGAAGTCAATGAGCTTGGTGTGGTAGTTCTTGCAATGCCCAAAGGTGACAGGGAGGCGGACCTGCCCTATCTGGACAGTGGAACCATCTGTGACTCCTAAGAACGGCTTGGTTGGTTGAAGCTGATCGTATGGCACTTGAAGATTGTTGAACGTCTCGACGGACAGGATGTTGAGCCCTGCTCCGCCGTCGATGAGGGTCTTGGTAACTTCCACATTGCTGATGACTGGGGAGCTGAGCATCGGGAGGACTCCGGCCGTTGCCGCGCATTTGAGTTGATCCCTGAGCAGAACGTGATGGCGCATGCAGACCACCTGAGGGGGCGTGTGGCCTCAAGCTTGGGGAGGACTGCATTCACTTCGCGAGCAAACTGCTTGAAGATGCGCTAAGAGGCTAGGGCCTGCACACAGCCCAAGATGCAAGCGATCGCACGCAGTTCCTGGAAGCCCCCAGCCCCCTCGTCCTGATGATGGTTGTCATTCCTTCTTGGTGGTGGTGGCAGAGGAGGATGTCCTGCGTTGCCTTGCGGGCGATCCTCACGAGGCTGATCCCTCCAAGCCCCCTCGCGAGGCTGATCCTGCCAACAGTCCTCGTGAGGCCGTTCACGCCACCCTTGGCAAGGGCCACGGTCGTCCCAGTGTCCTCCACCTCTTGCTCCGCCTTGGCCGTAGCCCCGATCGTTGCGCTCGGGGCACGGCCTTCTTGCACAGCCCTGAGCTCTTGGCATTCGTTGGTGTGGTGGGTATGGAGATCGTGGTACATGCAGTACCGGCTGCCCTTGGACGACTCCGACTGGTCACTGCCGCGCTTCGTGTCCGGCTCTACTGTGAGCACAGCTGCTCCCTTGCGCTTCACATCCTTGGCCTTGGCTTTCTTCTCTTCTGGGTCTGCTGTTGGGAGCTCGAGAAGGGAGAGGCATCCCTCCTCAGCCCTAGCGCACTTGGTCACCAGGTTGAACAACTCCAGAGACGTACACAGATCTTTGTGGATCGCCAGCTCCTCCTTCATCTTGACGGCTCGGACGCCATTAGAGAACGCCGAGATGATGGCCTCCTCGGTCACCTTGGGAATCTTGAGGCGAGCACTGTTGAAGCACTGGATGTACTTCTGCAAGGTCTCTCCAGGCTGCTGCTTGATGTGGCGCAGGTCACCCACGGCCGGCGGACGGTCGCGAGTGCCCTGGAAGTTGGCGATGAAGCGGGTACGCATCTCGTCCCAAGAGGAGATCGTGCTAGGAGGCAGGTTCAGGAGCCAGGTGCGGGCACCGTCCTTGAGTGCCATGGGAAACCAGTTCGCCATGACCTTTTCATCCCCGTTGGTGGCTTCGATGCCCAGCTCGTAGAGCTATAGGAACTCCGCGGGGTCGGCAGTGCTGTCGTAGTGAGGGGGCAGGTCAGGCTTGAACTTGCCCGGCCAGGCGACACTGCGTAGCTCGGTGGTGAAGGCATGGCAGCCCGCGGTGGCCACCGGAGCTCTCTGCTGATGCTGGGCTTGCTCCTGGGGATTCCCCACGCCGCTGCCTGGAGCAGCGCGGGGTCTTGACGTGGTGGCGCAAGGATGCGGTCATGGCGCACCGGTGCCAGGAGCACACAAGCACCTTCTTGGGGACGAGGGATTTCTTGGCAGATCCTTTCTTGTTGTGCAGGCGCAGACGCGGTGGATCCCGTCCTGAAGCCGCGCGCCTTGGAGCCAGGGCGCCTTCTTGGGGAGGAGGTGGCGGAGGCACCTCCTGATCTGCGCCTCCTGCGCGGGATGGAGGGCGAGGCAAGGAGAGGGATGACACAGGGGAGCCCCCTGCGGCGCTGATGAGCTCGGTGATGCAGGCAAGCCACTCCCTGTAGAGGTCGTCGACCAGACAGTAGTGCAGGAGCTCACGCGCCAGGAGCAATGCGGCGTGCACGTCCGTGGGGGCGCGACGTGCGTTGGACAACGAACCAGCTGGAGTCAGCAACAGGGTGGCGGTGCGGCCTTCCCGCCGCACCAAAGGATGCAGTGACGAGGCCTGCTGCTCGTTCCCTGCCGGGCCGATGGTGGCGTTGGCGGCAGGCGACGGGGAACGACGGGGACACCCACCGACGGGAGCCGTCTGGGCGACGCGGGCAGCGAGAGCAGCCCGACACTCGGCGCGAGCCCGGCGAGCGTTAGCCATGGACACGACGGAAGATCGATTGTGAAACAACGGAAGAAAGATTCCGGCGCACCCCTACCTGGCGTGCCAAATGTCGGATGTAGGGTTCCGGCAGACCCTTAAGGTTCGAACTCTAGGGTGCGCACGAAGATCTTCCCCCTACCGATCCACGTCCGATCGTCTCGCGAGAATCTAAGCTAAACGATGAACAACACGAGGGACACAAGATTTATACTGGTTCGGGCCACCATTGTGGTATAATACCCTACTTGAGTGTGTGGTGTGGTCGATTGCCTCAGGGGATGATGATGAACAGTACAAAGGATGAGCAGCCTCGCGAGAGGTGTTCTTGAGCTGGTGCGATGAACTACTTGGATGAGCTCGATCGCCTCTCTATCTGATGAGGACTCGATCCGATCTCCCCTCCTACTGTGGTGACTAGTCCTATTTATAGAGGCCCTAGTCCTCTTCCCAAATATTGAGTGGGAAGGGCACCAACAACGGCCATTTTGAAGGGGAACATCTAGTACAGGTTATCCTGACTAAAGTTGGTCTTCGGCTGTCAAAGGCAGAGCGATGACGCCGTATTGGGCTCCATGGTGACGTCCATCCTGCCGCTCTGCTGGTCTTGGTCTCGTTGCACCGAAATGGTAACCTTTGCCTGACGCCTCGTTACTCCACGCCTGTGCTTGCCCCCTTTGTACCAAAGAGGAAACAAGGACACGCAGGCCGGTCCCGCCTAGCGCCCGCCTGGTCTCGATTGTCACGGATTGCATCACGAGCACCTCGCAAGGTACCCTGCCTTGATCTCTCTGCCTCCTCGCGAGCCTGCCTGGTGAGGCCGTTCCTGAGGAAGCCTTGTGTCGTCGGCCCCACGAGGCTTGGCCCCTCGCTAGGGTCTTGAGTCTTGTGTTGATGAAGATGGGCCGTATTGGGCCACCACTCGAGCCTCGCCGCAGGCCGCAGGCAGGCAAGTCTGGGGACCCCCGTTCCCAGAACGCCGACAGTGGCACATCCATGGAGCAACGACCAAGCGGAGAGAGCAAATGCCAAAGTCCTGCGAGGCTTAAGAATGAATACTTTTGACACGCTGCGCAAGAGTGGAAGGCGCTGGATTGATGAGTTGCCGGTGGTTCTTTGGTCGATCAGAACGATGCCAAATCGAGCCACCGGCCAGATACCCTTTGCCCTGGTTTACGGGGCAGGAGCAGTTCTCCCCACAGAACTCATATACGGGTCACCTCAAGTGCTCGCTTATGATGAGCTTGAGCAAGAGCGATTGCATCAAGACAACGTGACGCTCCTTGAGGAAGATCGTCTCCGGGCGGCTATGAGAGCAGCATGCTACCAACAAGACTTGTGCCGCTACCATAGCCGCAAGGTTCATGCCCAGAGCTTTGAGGAAGGCGACCTTGTTCTTCGGCACGTTCAGTCGGCCAAGAATTCCAACAAGTTGACGCCGAAGTGGGAAGGCCCTTATCGGGTAACATGAGTCACCAGGCCCGACGCAGTCCGACTGGATACTGAAGATGCCATTCCAGTGAACAACTCCTAGAACATCAAGCATCTCCGCAAGTTTTACCCATAAGGCGCGGCTGCCGGGCCTCCCGGCAAGTCACCCTTTTGTACAAGCCTTGCCGGCAAGGCATGTAACCCTTTGTACAAATCTAGGCACAGACCCTGAGCATAAATAAACGAAGCGCTGATGCCCTAAGTTATAGCATGCATGCTAGGTAGAGTCTCCTCCTCGGTTAGGGTTTATAGTGCTTGGCAGCAGCTAAACCCTAGCTTACAGGTCGAGTATGCATCTCTCTGTTTCTTCCCTGTCCTTTTTGGTTCACAGGACACATAAGTATTTCTGCCGAGCTGTTTGGAAGAGAGGAACGGGCCGGTGCCTTGACCCCGGCAAGCCAAGGTTGCCGGGGGCTGCAAATACAAGGATCCGTCCGCGGCTAGCCAAAGTTGCCGGGGGCTGCAGGTCCAGATAAGTCTTTTATCCTATATCATGCATTTCGTTATGAACTGAGGGATAAGAAACTGCGTCTTATATCCAAGCTATCGTGCTCCCCTCTTTCCGAACCCAAGGATTGTCCTCTGGGTCCGAAGTTAGTCATAGTCATGGTAGCAAGGGGATAGAACGTGGAGCCCAAACTCATCTCATCCCTCCCTCCGCCAAGAGCGTGAGAAAGGTCAAGCGAGATGGGGGAATGGTGAGGCCTGTTGTCGGGCAAAAAAGGTTTACTTTAGATGGCAACAAGGATTCGATCCTTGCCGTGGGTTTCACCTGCGAACGAAAAGCCCGGCAAACATCCCCTTTTCATTAAAAACACCCCGTACAGGTACAATTCATACAGAATGAAAAACATGAACAGGGGGATTACAAGTTCTAAATCTAACAAGGTCCCGAAGGCTTACAAGACTAAAAAGAGATAAGGTGCCCGTAATCCCTTTCTTGTCCCTCTGCTCGGGAAATGGAACAAGAAGGAAGAAGGGCAGAAGGGGCACGAAGGCAAGCTATGAGTGGCAGAAAACACCAAGAGAACATCCCGGTGGCCGTCCGAGGTCTGGATGGTGATGGCGGCGCCGGAGGAAGAGCTCGAAGACGAGGCGGCAGGACGTCAATACGCGACGAAGGCGTCGATGCCCGCGTACTCTGACCGGACGGCCTTGCCTCCCGCCCTCTTCCTCTTCCGTAGCCTCCCAACGCCAGCTGCCCAAGGAGACGACCCCGAGAAGTTCAAGGAGCCGGCAACACGGATGATGGGGTCACCAGTGCCGCTCAGAGCGGCACTCGACGCCTAGTCGGACCCGTCATCCTGCCGCCTGCTAGCCTCGTCGTCGCTGCCGTTGTCTTCCTCGCCACTCTCGCTCGAGGAGGAATCTTCATCATCAGAAGAGCTCTCCACGTAGCACCTTACGCGAGTCCCGAAGTGCCCAAAGATCTTGACAGAGAGGAGGCCACTCTCCATTAGTTTGAAATGGAGAATGAGCCCCTCCGTCAAGCCGTGGAGGCGAGCGAAGGTCTTCCACCCTCGGTGGAGATACATGACATGAGGGGCGGGGAACTCGATGTCGGCCCATGTGCCACTGTTCCCACAACCCCTCATATGTAGCCACAACGCCTGCGGCGGATCCAGCTACATCTCCCACGCAAATGGAGTCGGGAGGCGAAGGCGACGGCGCGGTGGCTGGCGCAGCCTGACGAAGAATTCGCAAGGGTTGTCCCCGGCATGGACCTCCATCGGAGGAGGGGCTGCTGGCGGAGGCGAGGCTGATCTGCCGCCCTGTCCTCCTCTCCTTCGAGCACCACGACGGCCTCGACCTCGCCCCCTCCCCTTCCTCTAGCAGTCGACTCCGCCTCTACGAGCTCTTGGGGAGGAGCGATGTGCTGTCTGGCCGAAACCCTCGCCGCTACCGATGAAGCGTCGCCACGCCCCCTCGCCATGGCAGAAGAAAGGAGGAAGCAGCAATGGGGAGAGGCAGATGGCGAAGGGTTGAGAGGCACCATTCCTCCCACTCCCCTCGTTATAAAGGGGAGGGGGCGAGGCTCGGTCACTCCCTCTCGGCCAATCCGGCCCATTGAAGTGACATCGAGCGGGACCGTCGACCCCCCTCCCCGCTCCATTGAAGGCGCATGGGAATTGACCCACGCACGCGCACGACTTCTCACATCCCGCGCGTGTGTCATTCGCCCTGCATCGTGCATATAGCGAACATGGCGCGAGGGATAGGCGCAGTGGGATGCGTGGAGCGACGGTTCCCAAGCGAGGGCAGTAAATGAGCAGCGGCCCTGCGGCCTCAAAGAGACACGCAAGCTGCCTCTTTACATTCCACCACGGGATGATGCCAGCATGCTTCCGTCATGCGCATGCACAACCCCCACGTCGCGCGTTCAACGCGGGTCATGGGGAAGCGCAGTGGACGGAATAGTTACCGCCGTGAAAATCCGCCCCAAACTTCCCGCGCACCATTCTGGGCCTGGCCCAACAACGTGCTACGCTTATGTATGGCCCAGGCCCGAGGGCTCCTATCGGTGTACAAAAGTAGGGGCTCTGCTTTTGACCCCTTTACTTGTGCACGAGCAGTCAAGAGCCACCCGCCACGGCCACGCATAACAGGGCAGGGAAGGGAAGCCAGAGAGAAGCCGAAGGCACAAGAAAAACAAAGCAACGACAAGGACCAAGGTCACAAATATCAGATGGACGAAGCAGGTTTCCCCAGCAAGGACCCTTGCCAGGGCAGCCTTAGCGGCCCCGGCAAGACCCTTGCCGGTGCAGCTTGCCCACACCAGCTGAGCGAGCCACCTTTCAGCCCACCAATGCTAGACAAACACATTGGGAAATGGCTCGGGAGGTACCTCCATGGTGGCATGCAGATCTTGGTGAAGACAAAGAATAGTCAAGATCAAATGAGGACATGAAGGCAACAGTCCTCGGCAGGGTTCTTGCCAAGGAAGCCCATGAGACCCCCGGCAAGGTCCTTGCCGAGGATCACGGCGTGCCGCGGCAAGATCCTTGCCGGGCCACCCGGCAAGGCCCTCGCCAAGTGCGCCAGTAGGGCCACTGCCAGGCCCACGCCAGCCAAGTCTCCGCCGTTGTTCGCATGCAGCTACCAACCCAACCAGCTGGGTAGGCACCTGCGTGGCAACATGCAGCCCTTCGTGGAGGCTCCACCACTGCGCCACCTCAGCTGTCTGCCTGCCTACATGGCACCGCATGCATCGCTGGCTAGGGCGCATGTCAAAGCAAGGAGCAGCGGCGACGGACGGGACGGGCCTCACCCCCGTCCCCGATAAAGTGAAGGGACACCTAAGCCTCGCATTAAATGCGCTTTGTCCTGTAATGCCAGTGATAAGCTCAGAACACTGTACCACTTTCCACCTCCTGTGTGCCACTGTAGCAACCCCTTTCGCCTATAAAAGGAGGCCCATGGCGCACTGGAGAAGGATTCATCTCTTTCGAACCTGGCAGCACCCGGAGCTAGTTCAACAGCTCAAGAACACTAAATACATGCACCAAAGCAGGATCGTAGGGTTTTACGCATCTTTGCGGCCCGAACCTGGGTAAATCCCCTTTGTGTTGTCTGCTAGTCCTGCTCTTCTCATGATCCCCGCGCCCCACAACCATAGTAGGGATTCCAGTGATCCCATAGGTGTCGCCTCCCACCGAAATCTTAAGCAACACAAGGACCCAAGGAGAGAGTTGGAAGTTTCACAAAATTCATATTTGAATTTATTTTAAATTTGAAGAAAGGGTCAATTTGATTTTATTATTTTTTTTCTCCAATTATTCCCAATATTAAAAATATATGAGAGAAGAAAATATGACTTCTTGAACCTAGGAGAAATATTGGAGAAAGAATTTTAAAATCAAATTATGATATTATTGGTATTTTATTTCCTATTTTATTTGAATTAGAAAAATATTACATTTTTGAAAATTGCATCTTAGTCCAGAAAAATGTTCATCTTGTCCTAAATATTAGGTTTGGACGGTGAAAATTGTTTCTGGAATTTTTAGATTTTCTTTATATTTATTTAGGATTTTTCCTCTCGGAAAAATTGTTTTTTTAAAGAAAGTGTTCTGGGCCGGCCCTAGCCGAGCCGGGCCAAGCCCACCCACGCCGTTGCCTTGCGCTGCCGTGCAGTCGCCGGACTCGTGAAGGAGTCCGACTCGCCGACCCCCTCTCCAAGTCGGAGACTCGCGGGGGGGTGGGGGTGGGGGCTTATAAGCCGCCCGAGGCCGCCGCCTCCTCCTCGTCTCACCGCCGCCGCACCGCAGCCCCGCCACCAGCACCGCCGCCGCCGCTCACCGACGCTGCTGCCGCCGACGCCCGTCGCCACCCACGCCACCTCCCGCAGCAGCGCCGCCATCCCACATCGTCTCCCCATGCCGCCCGCGCAGCCGCCGACCGGAGCCGATGCCGTCACCGTTGACACCGTCGCCGTTGAACCGATAAAGACCGGTCGAACCCGGATTTTTTGGTTTATCTCAGTTCGTTTTATTAGATTAGTTTTTTGTTAGGGTTTTCTTATTTAACGAATGTCTGTTCGTTCGTTCGTTTTAACAAATGGAATTTGTTAGATTGGTTCTCTTAGCGAACGTTTGCGTCGTAGGTTTTTATTTTTAGTTTATTTTTGGCAGGAACCTATCCGTGAAGAGTTTTATCGCGATTTAGCCCCTGATCTTTAAACTAGCATAACATTTTACTCGTTAATCCATATTAGATGAAACCAGCACCTAAATGTTCGTATCGTTCTGTTCTTTCTAGTTAACCAACTTGAACATGATTTTGGTACTGTAAAATTTGATTTTAGTCCAGATTAGTAAACAATCATGTTTCATTCGTGTTTTGAGTTTCGTTTCTCCGTTTGAGTATAATCTTTTTGCAAATCGTAGCTAATCACATGTACCTACTGTTAAGATCTAATTCACTTGATAATATTACTGTTAGGTTTGACTTTTGTTAGTTTAAGCCATTTGCTTGTTTCGTGTTCGATTGGGATCTTTTCTCGGTTTTCTCGCCGTTTCGTTTGGGTGATTGCTTATGTATTATATTGTTTGTCTACGCTAGATTACCCAGAGTACAAAGCTTGTTACTACGAATCTCTAGAGTTTGCAGATCATCAGCAAGGTGTCAGTGTACAAAAGTAGGGGCTCTGCTTTTGACCCCTTTACTTGTGCACGGGCAGTCAAGAGCCACCCGCCACGGCCACGCATAACAGGGCAGGGAAGGGAAGTCAGAGAGAAGCCGAAGGCACAAGACAAACAAAGCAATGACAAGGACCAAGGCCACAAAGATCAGATGGCTGAAGCATGTTTCCCCAGCAAGACCCTTGCCGGGGCAGCTCGCCCACACCAGCTGAGCGAGCCACCTTTGAGCCCACCAATGCTAGACAAATGCATTGGGACAGGGCTCGGGAGGCACCTCCGTGGTGGCATGCAGATCTTTGTGAAGACAAAGAATAGTCAAGATCAAATGAGGACAGGAAGGCAACAGTCCTCGGCAGGGTTCTTGCCGAGGAAGCCCACGAGACCCCCAGCAAGGTCCTTGCCGGGGATGACGGTGTGCCGCGGCAAGATCATTGCCGGGCCACCCGGCAAGGCCCTCGCCAAGCGCGCTAGCAGGGCCACTGCCAGGCCCACGCCAGCCAAGTCTCCACCGCCGTTTGCATGCAGCTGCCGACCCAACCAGTTGGGCAGGCACCTGCGTGGCAACATGCAGCCCTTCGTGGAGTCTCCACCACCGCGCCACCTCAGCTGTCTGCCTGCCTACATGGCACCGCATGCGTCGCTGGCCAGGGCACGTGTCAAAGCAAGGAGGAGCGGCGACGGATGGGACGGGCCTCACCCCCGTCCCCGATACAGTGAAGGGACACCTAAGCCTCACATTAAATGTGCTTTGTCCTGTAATGCCAGAGATAAGCTCACAGCGCTCTAGCACTTTCCACCTCCTGTGTGCCACTTTGGCAGCCCCTTTCGCCTATAAAAGGAGGCCCATGGCACACTGGAGAAGGATTCGGCTCTTTCGAACCTAGCAGCACCCAGAGCTAGTTCAAGAGCTCAAGAACACTAAATATATCCACCAAAGCAGGATCGTAGGGTTTTACGCATCTTTGCGGCCCGAACCTGGGTAAATCCCCTTTGTGCTGCCTGCTAGTCCCGCTCTTCTCACGATCCCCGCACCCCCAACCGTAGTAGGGATTCCAGTGATCCCATAGGTGTCGTTTCCCACCGACACAAGGTAAGTTACACTTTGATCATACTCTTTTATACCCAGTTTTTATTATGCATTGGTTCTTCTCCTCAAATATTTGCATGGGTAGGATGGGGTACATTTGGTTTGGTTGTAGTGCTTGAGATAGGAACCTAATACCTATTGATCACCCCAGGAATATACGTTATGCTTATTATTGCTTAGCCATGCTCGTAGACGGGGATTGGATCGTGATTCACACATGGAAGTTCAGAGTTATTTAATCATGGATAACATTAAGGTGGCAACTTTAATATACATGTGGGTGGATTGGTTGAGGCACCTGGGGAACCCAGTGTTGCTTGTTTTTGGAAAACCTGGAGTACCCGTGTGATTATCCTATGGTTCGCCACCAGGCTCAAAGGGATCATAAGATTATTCATGCTAGAAACTTCCGTGTGAAGCCACAAGCCATTATGGGCTCTGGCATAGTTGAGTAAGTTGCGCGAGCTCTTGAAGAGGCGGACTAGCAGATGTAGGGGAAAGTAGGTGTATCGGTCCGCCCGGAGTATAGAGTTAATGCTTCAGAAACACTATGTCTCGATCATCCTATCATGTATGCGGTCGAGTCTTGGGGGGAAAAGTGCGCAAACCTATGCAGAGTGTATAAACTAATCATGGTTAGCCGTGTCCCTGATTATGGACATCTTGAGTATCTAGTACTTGAATCTATTGATGTGATATCATCACGTTACTTTAATTAATTTGATTTGGGTTAATGATTACACTTTTAATTGGGATTTGAGTTGGGGTTACCTTCTCAAATATTGGGAAACTTGGGAGTAGTTAAATAAATTTATTCCCTTGTTGTTGGGAAAAACTAGCTTTATGCAAAACCATAAACTTATAGCCTCCACCAGCCAAATATTGCATGTAGATATAGTTCTTGCATTTCATTGCTTTACAGTGTAACTCTGCCAGCATATGCAATGTGCTGACCTACATGGTTGCAACGTCTCATGTTGCAGACTAGTCAAATGACGAATAAGGTGCGATAGGTCATTGTTTTGCACTCAGCTATGCCGTTGGAGTTGATGGACTCATTTACCTTCGAAGCTTCCGCAGTTATCTAGTTTAGATGGCCTTCAGCCATGATATTTTTGTGTAATCATACTCTTTATGAGGACTCGATGTAATAAGTGTGTGATTGAAACTTTGTTATAATTCCTCGAGTACTGTGCGTGTCAGCATTACCGATCCAGGAATGACACTGAAGCACAGAGACTTGACCGTTTGAGGTCTTGTCGCTACATTGCGTTGAGCCAAGAGAACATAAACAATTCAACTTAACAAGATGTGTGTGATACACGGCAAACAGTTCTGTAATCGGAAACGTGTGGGAAGACCGATAACAACACAGATGATTCCTGTTAACAAGCCATGTGTGTTGTGAGCAAACGATTGCTGGTATACAATTGAGAGTGATTGATGAAAACATCACCGACGGGTTCCATTGTTTAGTCCGTGTGCGATGTGATTTCGTTTGTCCGCACAACATCTATGCTCTATCTACAGAGCATCAACATATATACTTAAAAAGACAGTATTGCTTAACCAAATTAAGCATATAATTACACAAGTGACTACACACATAACATTTCCACACACCAAAGTAAGCAATTACATGCATACTAAACTAGGAGAAATAAGGATCTAATCATCTACTTCTTGTTGCGGCGCCGCTTGCCATTGCTCTGCTTCCGGCTGGATCCCTGGCCGTTTTGGGGAAGGAGGCACTTCCTCATGTCAACGAATCACATGTACATGTCGTAGCTAATGTATGCCTCCTTAGCTGCATACACGACGTGAGCTTTGTCGAGTTTCTCAATCCAGGCCAAGTGCTAGGCACGCTTGTCCTTGTTGCAGAAATCCTTCATATCTCTATAGTAGGGGTGGATGATGGACTCGCCGAGGTGAACTAGTGAGTCATTCTCATGCTCCTTGCTACCCCAGATCTTGTATTAGCCCTGGATGTCAACAAGATTCTGGCAGGCGATGCCCGAATTCTTGAGCACCTTTACATCGTTGGTGATGTCCACCATAGCAAACATGTAGTGGGGGCTATTGGCAAACCTGGCGAAACGCTCGCAAGGCCTTGTGGCCAGGCAGTTGTGGTAGACGAGGACGTGGTTGCACATGCACATCTGGGCGACGGTGACCTTGGGACAAGACCCGACATGAGTGTGGGTGTACTCGAGGTCGAACCTGACCACCTTGTACGTCTCCTCGGCAAGCAACAACTCCATGATGTTGACGGAGTGCTCCACCCAGACAGGATTGTTGGTGTACACCACCGAGAGGTCCGTGAACCTTCTGTGGGTGTCCACCATGGCGTGCATGGTGAACTGCTGCTCGTCATCGGCAGCCGCTCGGAGCGCCATTGGAGCAACGCAGAATACCCTCTAAAAATTTGTCATGGTGGGTGTGCTTCTTGCAATGAGCGCGATTGAAAGGTTGAAGAGACACAAGGGTTAAATGGCCACTGTAATAAATGGGGGATGGCTGTCCTGTAATCGTCACGTCTTGTCATGACGTTCATAGCGGAGGATTCCAGTGCACGCTTGACAACACCGCACTGCACGCATTTCATTTGACCATGCATGGGCTCGAAGAGGCGCCAAATGTATCATCGGTGAGCCTGTTCCCGCGCTACCGTGCAGTTTACCATGCAAGCTTCTCGCCCGGCTAGTTTGTCCATGCCTCGGCTAGAAGAGGGACAAATCGTGGGCGTTTATTGGCAAAACAAAAAGCTTTGTAAAAAGAAGTGTGTGGAATGACTTCGGTCATAAGTTTACCCGAGGGTGATGAGGTCAAAGTTACACAGAAGGGTGATGATGGACACTCGAGTGTGATAATTAATTATGCGCTCTACAGGGCACACGGTTGAAGAAACCAACTGTGTGCAATAATGTCAAATATCGCAGCCGAGTTAGCTATACACATCATGTGCTGTGAGATCGACAAGGTAAACAAATTCGAGAATTGTTAATAAAATCTAAGCCCATTGCATATTAAGGTCAAAATAGTTCTACCAATATACGAGTCTCATGCGATGCCATTTCAACAATTGTACCACAAAAGGACGTGATAACCAACTACCCCACAAAATGGCTCTTTCTGGTGGCGAGATATTTTGAAACTCACTCCAATCTTCCATGGGATCTCTCAAGTGCAAGTGGTGTCGGGCACGACTTCGTTGTTTTGGAAGGACCTTTGGGGACAAGATGTACTCCAAACCACACACCCCCATGCTTTTCGTTTGCCATACAGGAAGATGCATCCATCAAGGGTTTCTTGGAGACCACATCGCTGGCTGTGGCCTTTCACCTACCGCTCTCATCGCATGCTTTGTCCGAGGTGCGCGCTATCCAATTGCTCTCCCTGCACATGAGCCCGACCACATCCGTTAATGATGTTTGGCACTATATTTGGGGCAAGACGGAGTTCAGTTCAAGCGACTACTATCAGTATCTTTTCAGAGACACCCAAGCCCACCCCATTTTCAAAAGTCTTTGGCGCTCACACTACATCATGAGGATTAAGGTCTTTGGATGGCTCCTTTTCCATGACAGGCTCAACACACGTAACATGCTGAAACGGCGCCACTATGACATCGGGGATGACCACAATTGCCTCCTTTGTGGGGACTCAGATGAAGAAATGGTGGATCACATGATCTTTACGTGTCCTTTTAGTCAAGCCTGCTGGAATAAACTTGGGATCATTTGGCCGACATTTCACTGCCGTCTACACCTTCTGCAAACAACCAAAGACTCCTGGAACGGCCCTCTATTCCTTGACATCTTCCTCGTGGCAGCCTGGAGCTTATGGAAGGAGAGAAATAACAAGCATTTTAGAAGGGTGGGCCCTTCCATCACCTCCTAGCTTCGGAGATTCAAGGAAGACTTTGGACTTCTACAGCACAAAACCAAGAGGGAGCACTCTACTCTCATAGACTCCTTCCTAGCTGATCTTTGACACGTTAGAAGTTTCATCTTGATCTTTTTTCTTCTCTACTATGGATCCTCACTCTCATTGTGTGTGGTCCGGGTGGAGCTGTGTGTACATGTGATGTAACTGTGTAAAATTTCTTCCTTATATATGAAAACACAGTAGGAGCCTTTCCTACTGTCCTTCCCATAAAAAAACGATTGTACCACAAAAGTTCGAAATATTACAAGGTTCAAATTCCAAAGTTATATGGATCAAATTCGAAGATTACAAGGTTCAAACTGATATTAGAAATGAAATTAAGCTCATCAGCTGCAAACACTCACGCTGATCCGCTGAACATGGATATCGGAGAGGTTCAAACTAATATTACCACTTCTAAGTCTGGTTTCAAAACCTCATAATTTTTGCAAAGGGGTCAGCCACTGAGAAGTCATGTATGGGATTGACACAGTGACTTCCGATTACTCTGTCATCTGAAGTTCCAAAATGAAATTCAGCATTTTCAGATCCTATTCCATTCTATTGCAGGCGCCGACACTGATCAACAAACCATTCATTTTTGCGAAATAAATGTAGGGAAAACCTCATTACCTTCAGCACCCTTGCTCTGACAACAAAGAACCTGGTGAATATAATCTCCGGTAAGGTCCCTCGGTAGGAGTTCAAAGTAATTTATGAGAGATGCAGATCTAACCATTCGACGTGATTGTTATATTGTATCACATTATCCACCACTGGGCCTAATCTTATCTACAAAAGAAGAAAATGTGTTTGTGCCTACATGCAATTTTGAACACTACTACAAGCCTATTTGGTTTGCAAGATTTGTAAAATGCACTAACATGCCATCTTCGATCTGACATGATTAACATGGGCATTTGATTACATTCTAGAAAAATGTAGCCTTCTTCACAAGAGGTTGGAGTGGATGAAAATTTCCCTTAGAAAACTAGTACAGATGAATCCAAAGGAGAAATGCTTATGGACTGTAACCATATGGATTAAGCAACCAATATGGGGGGGGGGACATGTATGTACTGAAATCCTCCAAAAGAATCCTTCAGAAATCATAGTACATTGTCATTGTAAACTTGTAAAAAGGTGTCACAAATTGAAGTCCCTTATGGTTAACGTTTAACAGGAAAGGAAGATCACCTTGATATATAGCTTCTCCAAGCACGGAAAGCATCTCAGGGAACTAACAACTTGCTCCAGGTTGGGGCCGATAGTTTCTAGTGCCAAGACCTTCACTCTGCGCAACTTTGGGGTCAAGCTTGTCGAAATCATTTTCTGGATGAAAGATGAATAAACATCCTCAAAATTAGAAATAATGTTAATTTGTAGAAGGAGAGGTAGAAGGCGGCTGTTGTACCTGAACGGTTGTGGATCCAATAACTAGTTCGGAGTATTTGTCAGACGAGTAGCCCACCACTGTCAATTTCAGCGCAGAAATGACATTGATTCTTGTTGGACCTTCTTCATCAACTACAAGTAATCTCTCAAGTGCAGAGGTGTCCTCAGCGACCATACCGTGGTACACATCTTGTGATGTCTTCCTGCCGCACCAGCAACACACATAAATAGTCCAAAGAGTCAAGGAGGTGATGTGGAAGCTACTCAACCCATTGACCGTCTGAAGACGAAGGTACTCGAGTGAAGTACAACCATGGAGCAGGCACTCCATATCACCATTTGGGAGGCAGAAAGTGACGAGCTCGAGGTGCTTCAGTCGTGGTAGAATAAGAGCGGACGCGTCATTAAGAGGGGGGGATGGCAAATCTTGAACTTGGTGACGCGCAGCGTGGGCGTGAGGCGGAGCGCGAACGTTGGTAGCGAGCATATATGCCCATCATCAAAAGTGAGCTCCTCGAGCTGATCTAGGGCGGGTGATCGGAACCAGTCGTCAAGCTTGGCTTGGTCCTTGCAGTTGGAACGGAACTTGCCAATTATAAGGCCTCTGGTTGGGCCAAGGTGACTACCGAGGATCTTGGAGAACATCCAAGCTTTTGTGATAGTCATGGCAGAGCTTGTGCGTGTCTATGAGGTCGAGAGGGGTGGAGTTCCATAGGGGGCGCCAACGTCAGGAAGGTACGGTTGTCCGCACCCCATATTTGATTGCAAGGAGGGAGATGATGACTGTCAACATATCATCGGGGAGGCTGCTGATGAAGTCTAGGCCTGCTGGAGTCTCTTGCGGTTCTTGCTCGCCCCGCCTCCGCTTGTTGGTAGCCCCATTATCTACCTTCGGAGTCTCCTTGTCAGTGGCACTTTCTGATAGAAGTGGGAGTATAGGGAATATTTAGTTAAAACAGGGCAATAGAAAAGTGTATTGGTAACTTGAAGTTATAAGGTAGGACTATAGTAAGAAAAGAGAATAACAATTGGTTGCTTAAATACTACACAATTCATTTGATATTGCTGGGTAAGTCAACATGTAGATACTTGGAAAGAAAACTTACTTCGAACAAAGTCTGGACGGATGATATCGTCAGGGAAGTTTGCATATATCTCATGACCAGGCTCTTTTATGTGCAGTGCAATTTTAGTGCCAGCTTTCAGTACATAAAACTTAGAAATTTCTTTCCAAAGGCCGGTGCCAAAATAGGAGTCACCATGTTCATCAAGTCTTACAGTAGCAACGATTGTAAATCCATGGTTTGTTTTCAGTATGACATCCCTGCAGTCTTGATTTATGTAAAGGGAAAGATCGTGCACTACAGATTTTGTTGCATAGCAAGGGACGCGCTGCAGAAAATATTAGGATTGTTAAAGAAAATATGATCCCAAATTGAAAGAATTTTACAATAGTTGAAATCAAAGGAAAAAATCTATAATTAAACAGATAGGTAAACATGATATCATGAAAATATGAGAAAAAGAACAATAGGTCATTAATTTGCCCAATATATAAAGAAGAGGGGGAAAATCCCCTTTGACGTATATGGTGCATGTGGCACCTTTTATCCAAATGTAGCAATATTTAGAATGTGTTCGGGAAAGTAGGCCATGCCAACCGATTTAGGGTGAGATTGAACATACCGCGCGCATCTTCAAGTCATCTGGTACGGTGAGATGGAATGTCTGGCGGAGGCCGCAAAGTCCTGTACACTCTATGAATAAAAGAAAACCCTCGAATCAGCTCAAATAAAAATGAACTCACGGCGATTTTGGTCATGTGATTACAGGAGGCACATGAACTGAGATAAGAGATGAGATAATATCTCATTAAATTAGTTACCTTGTTGTCCATGAGAAAGAACCCTCAGTATGACAGATTCCCCAACCGAGCGGAGCTGGGTCGACCGCGAGCAGCGTCAAGAAAGTCGATGGGGATAGGCGGCGGCAAGCGGAAGTGGCGAAATGCGATGGGGTTTGCCGGCAGCCTGGCAGCGGCGGCAGGCATCTAGCTAAGTGGTTACCGCCACGATAGGCGATGCCATGCATAGATGCGGAGGAGCTTGTGCATGTGTGAATGGGGACCGGAGGGGGTGGCAGACAGGGTGATGGTTTTTGTGACGTGGGGATGGTGAGGGTTTTCTTTTTTCTTTTTTCAATTGGGTGGTGAGGGTTTTCTGTCCCACAAAGAATTTCAGAGGAAACGGTTTGCTAGAGCCAACCGTGTGTGATTGACGCAACAGGAAAAATGAAAGTCATTTCACACAGTTCCAATTTTGGGAACTGTGTGTGATTGGCGTACTACCTCTGTCCTGGTTTATTTGTCCCCTTTGTAATTTGTACCAAATTTCGAGCAAATATTTAACTAAAAAAGTTTTATGCATGTCACCAAAAATTATATCATTGAACACTATGTTCAAATACGCATCCAACGATATAATTTTTTCTGACCTGCACTAAAATTTTCTTAGTTAAATCTTTGGTCAAAGTTTAACGCAAATTACAAAGGGGACCAATAAACGAGGATGAAGGTAGATTCCATTAACCGAACTAATTGCATCCATATCTGTCGGATCGAAAGTATGTCTAGAGGGGGGGTGATTAGACTACTTGACCAAATAAAAATCTAGCCTTTTCCCAATTTTAAGTCTTGGCAGAAGTTAGCAACTTAGCACAAGTCAAACAATCAACCTACACATACAATTCTAAGAGTATAGCTGCGGAATGTAAATCATTGCATATGAAGGTAAAGAGGAGGAGTTTGAGGAAGCAGACGCAATGTAGACACGGAGATTTTTGGCGTGGTTCTGATAAGTGGTACTATCATACATCCACGTTGATGGAGACTTTAACCCACGATGGGTAATGGTTGTGCGAGTCCACGGAGGGCTCCACCCACAAAAGGTCCACGAAGAAGCAACCTTGTCTATCCCACCATGGCCATCGCCAACGAAAGACTTGCCTCACTTGGGTAGATCTACACAAAGTAGGCGATCTCCTTGCCCTTACAAACTCCTTGGTTCAACTCCACAATCTTGACGGAGGCTCCCAAGTGACTCCTAACCAATCTAGGAGATACCACTCTCCAAAAGGTAATAGATGGTGTGTTGATGATGAACTCCTTGCTCTTATGCTTCAAATAATAGTCTCCCCAACACTCAACTCTCTCTCACAGATTTTGATATGTTGGAAAGATGATTTGAGTGGAAAGCAACTTGGGGAAGGCTAGATATCAAGATTCTTTTGGTTGGATTGGAATGTCTTTGTCTCAACACATGAGTAGGTGGTTCTCTCTCAGAAAATGAATGCTGGAAGTATAGGCACGTTCTGATGGCTCTCTCCACGAACGGAGAATGGGTGGAGGGGTATATATATATCCTCCACACAAAATCTAGCCATTACACACAATTCACCAAACTCGGTGGGACCGAATAGTGAAACTCGGACATACCAATATGGTTCAAAATGTGAATGTTAGAGTCTTCAGTGGGACCGACGTGATCAACTCGGTGGGACCGATGTGCGAGGGTTAGGGAAAAACCTCATCTCGGTGAGACCGATCACACGAACTCGGTGATACCAATTCCAGTAGTAAGCAAACACAGACTTGGTCAAGCAAACTCGGTGGGACCAATCGCTCATTTCGATGAGACCGAAATGTTATGAAAAGGAAACGGAGAGTTTGCACTGCGAACTCGGTGGGACCAATCACTTGTCTCGATTAGACCGAAACTTTACGAAGGGAAACGGAGAGTTTGCAATCCCATCTCGATGAGACCGAGATCCCTATTGGTGAGACCGAACTAATTAGTGTTTCTGGCTTGTGTTCCCTTGAAGGAAGTAGGATCATACTTATCTTGTTGAGGAACAAACTTCGTCTTCGGGTATTGATCTTCTTCCCACTCAACTCCATTGGCATTAAACTCTCGTTCAAAACCAACACCTTGATCTTCCGGTGCCTTCCTTGATTGCGTACGATTTCCTCAAATTGCTTTCTTCCGGCAAGGCTTTTGTAAACACCTTTATCTATAATTCCCTTCAATAGGTTATTTTATTGCTCAAGTGTAACTTGGCTAAGAGAATCATTAGTGGAATCAAGAGAACTACTAGAAGCAACAATATTGAATTTAGCATGATTATTGTTACTACTAGAAGAAGAATCTTTCTTACTCTTGTTGCTAGATTTTACTTGTGGCATGTAAGTAGACAAGAGTAAACGGTTGGCAATGTAAGCAGAACTTTTCTTCCAAAGATCATCATTGATGGCCTTGATGAACCCATGCTCTTGCTATAGGTTGAGCTTCTCGAAGCATTGCTTCTCATGAGTTTTTAAAAGTTCTCAACGATCTTCTAAAGTAGTTTCATGAGCTAACTTAAGAGTGTTTAGTTCTTTAGTTAGATGCTCAATCTCCTTCTTATCATTCTCATTCGTTTCATCTTGATTAGCATGATTAATAGAAGTTCATCATAGTTTTCATCACTAGAGTTGTCAGCAAGTAAATCATCATCACCTAGCAAATCATCTTCATCACTATTGAAATCAACATACTCAGGGTGTAATAACTTTGGGCCTTTAGCCATGAATCATCTCCCAATTCCCTCATTTGGGGAGTCAAATATGTCATAGGAGTTGGTTGACACAAGTGCAAGACCGGCAACACCTTCATCTTGAGTATATTCGGAGTCGGAGTGACAACTTCTCTCGGAGTGATGGCCGAAGTCAGAACCGGATACCCATTCACCAACATGAACTTGATGTCCTCATTTTGTGTAGCTCCTTGATGACTTGCCCTTCCTTTCCGAATCCTTGGTTCTGCGAGAGGTTCTTCGTTCATAACGATCATCTCAACTCCTTCTCTCTCTTGGAGGTGATTCTTCTTTTCTACTTCTTCTTTTAGGTGAGTCTTCTCTTCTTTTGTAGGGAGCCGTATACTCATTGGAGTAGTGTCCGGGTCTTCCACAATTGTAGCAATTTCGCTCACGACTAGAAGATCTTTTGTAATGGTAGGATCTTGACTTGGAACTTCTTTATTTGCTTCTACTCTTGTAGAACTTGTTGAAGTACTTCACCATTAAGTTCAATTCTTCATTGAAGGCTTGTTTTTCACTTGATGATGTAGGAGCATCACATGAGGCTTTATAAGCACCACTCGACTTGTTGTGAAGCTATTCTTTATCCTTAAGTGACATCTCATGAGCAACAATTCTTCCAATGACTTCAGTTGGCTTGAGATCTTTGTGATTGGGCATCATTTGGATGAATGTGCATACGGTATCATATTTTACATCCAAGGCTCTTATGATCTTCTTGATGATGAATCTGTCAGTCATCTCTTCACTTCCTAAGCTAGCAATCTCATTTGTGATGAGAGCAAGCCTAGAGTACATTTCAGCAACACCTTCACCATCCTTCATTTTGAACTTGTCAAGCTGACTTTGAAGCACATCCAACTTGGATTCCTTGACGGACTCGGTACCTTCGTGCATATCAATCAAAGTATACCAAATTTCCTTTGCATTCTCAAGATGGCTGATTTTTGTTGAATTCTTCGGGGCACAATCCATTGAAGAGGATATCGCAATCTTGAGCATTGTATTTAAGCATCTTCAACTCTTCCGTTGTTGCTTCACGATTTGGATCCCTCCCATTGAAGAATTCACCTTGCAAACCAATACACACAATAGCCCAAATGGTGGGGTTATGTCCAAGAATATGCATTTTCATCTTATGCTTTCAACTAGCGAAATTAATGCCATCAAAGTAAGGACCTTTACGGTGGCAATTTCCCTCGCTAGACGCCATACTATCCTAGGTTGTGAAACCAAGGCCATGATCACCAAACCTATGGAAATCAAGGAAAATGGAGACTAAAGCTCTGATACCACTTGTAGGATGGAAAGTATGTCTAGAGCGTGGTGATTAGACTACTTGACCAAATAAAAATCTAGCCTTTTCCCAATTTTAAGTCTTGGCAGATTTTAGTAACTTAGCACAAGTCAAGCAATCAACCTACACATGCAATTCTAAGAGTATAGCAGCGGAATGTAAATCATTGCATATGAAGGTAAAGGGGTGGAGTTTGAGGAAGCAAACGCAATGTAGACATGGAGATTTTTGGCATGGTTTCGATAGGTGGTGCTATCATACATCCACGCTGATGGAGACTTCAACCCACGAAGGGTAACAGTTGCGCGAGTCCACGGAGGGCTCCACCCACGAAGGGTCCATGAAGAAGCAACCTAGTCTATCCCACCATGGCCATCGCCCATGAAGGACTTGCCTCACTTGGGTAGATCTTCACGAAGTAGGCGATCTCCTTGCCCTTACAAACTCCTTGGTTCAACTACACAATCTTGACGGAGGCTCCCAAGTGACACCTAACCAATCTAGGAGACACCACTCTCCAAAAGGTAATAGACGGTGTGTTGATGATGAACTCCTTGCTCTTGTGCTTCAAATGATAGTCTACGCAACACTCAACTCTCTCTCACAGATTTGGATATGGTGGAAAGATGATTTGAGTGGAAAGCAACTTGGGGAAGGCTAGAGATCAAGATTGTTGTGATTGTATTGGAATGTCTTGGTCTCAACACATGAGTAGGTGCTTCTATCTCAGAAAATGAATGCTGGAAGTGTAGGCTTGTTCTGATGGCTCTCTCCTTGAATGGAGAATGGGTGGGCGGGTATATATAGCCTCGACATAAAATCTAGCCGTTACACACAATTCACCCGACTCGGTGGGACTGAATAGTGAAACTCGGTTAGACCAGTATGGTTCAAAATGTGAACGTTAGAGTTTTTGATGGGACCGACATGATCAACTCGGTGGGACCGATGTGCTAGGATTAGGGCAAAACCTCATCTCGGTGAGACCGATCACATGAACTCGGTGAGATTGATTCCAGTAATAAGCAAACAGAGACTTGGTCAGGCAAACTCGGTGGGACTGATCGCTCCTTTCGGTGAGGCCAAAATGTTACGAGAAGGAAACAGAGAGTTTGCACTACGAACTTGATGGGACCAATTGATCGTCTCAGTTATACCAAAATGTTACAAAGGGAAACAGAGAGTTTGCAACCCATCTCGGTGAGTCCGAGATCCCTATCGGTGAGACCGAACTGATTAGGGTTTGTGGCTATGGCTATGTCAAATGAACTCAGTGGCGCTGGATAGGTCAAATCGGTGGGACCGAGTTTGACTTTAGGTTTAGGACATATGTGGAAATGAGAAAGTGGTTGAGGGCTTTTGGAGCATATCACTAAGCATTTTGAACAAGCAAGGCATTAAGCAACACCTCATCCCCTTTTAATAGTATTGGCTTTTCCTATGGACTCAATGTGATCTTGGATCACTAAAATGAAAATGTAGAGTCTTGAGCTTTTGCCAATATGTGTCCTTCGCATTTTGAGGGGTCCACATCTCTAGTCCATGCCATGCCAATCATTGAACTTACTGAAATGATTATCTTGAAAGAATATTAGTTCAATGAGCTATATGTTGTTAGGAATTACGAAAACCACCCAGGGAATAGTTGCACTTTCAATACCCCATAGTTAGACATAAGTAAACATATTTTAAACATACTCACAGATAGATAATAAGCATACATGTGCACAAGCATAGATCAACCATAAGTACATAGTTTGACCATCATTAAGCAGGCTCAAGCGTACATAGTTCGATCCGACATCTCATCTCACATGCGGGCACGATCCTGAAGCTTCTCCAAGTACTCGGCGTACGCAGCATGCGCCACCTGCGAGAATACATCTGCTTGAAGGAGCCAATGGCCCGTCCTCTGGCATGCACCAGATCACTTTGATACTTGTCATGAAGCTTGTGGTTGCAAAATGGGCATCGATAGCCGCCGTTCCAGGTCCTAATACGCCTGTTATGCATTCCCGCATAAAGCTCCCTCAGGATTTGCCTCTTTTACCTCCTCTGGACATCTTCATCTCGCTGTCCACATCGTCAGACATCACCTATACAAATAGTAAAAAAATGTGGAGTCAAATTAATGTTTACAGACTAATCTCTAGCGAACAATTGGCAGTTGCCATGGCATCAAATCAATGATTACATGCCGTGAAGTAGGATTAGGAATTTATGGCTATTTATCTATACATATCCAGAGATTATGGTTTGATTTTTAAGCACAGTCGTCTATGTATAGACCAATCTTGAAGAAAATAATGGCACAAACATATGTAGGTCATTCAAAATCAATTGCCAAGTCCTGGATAGGAATTATTAGCACGAACACAAACCCTAGTCAGATTACTAGTAGAAGTCATTTGCACAGGTGAAACAACTAATCACTTATCACTTGTACCATTCAAACAATCAATACACTACATAGATCTAACGGAACCTACTCAGATTTCATGGATTGGGAGAACATAACCAAAGGATTTCTAATCCAAAAAGCGGGAGGCAGGAGTAACCAGAGAAACCCTAGGATCTATTTGACACCTAACTGGGTATAGATGACTAACCAGTTGTCCGTCGTTCGTCGGAGTCGTCACCGGAGTGGTCGTCGGAGTCGTCGCCGGGGTCGTCGGAGTCGTCGCCGGGGTCGTCGCCCGAGTCATCACTAGAGTCGGTGTGGATTTCCGCCTTTGGCTGTGGAAGCTCGACACTGTTGATGACATCAGCGTACAGCGATAACTCGTCGGCGCTGACAGCAACCTCTGTCTCCATCTCTACGCCGTGCTCCGGTGCTTCAGCATCCCCGGTGTCGCCACTCCCTCCGATGGGGCGCTTTGGTGGCATCCTCATACACTGACAACTTTGAGGACTAAGAGCGGCATCAAGGATGCAAGCAGAGAGAGAGGATTGTGTGTGTGGTGAGGATGGGGCGTGCGGCTGCTCGGGCGCACCATTAATATGGAGTAGTGGGAGTAGTGGGAGAGAGGCGGCCGGCGGTCAAACCGCTGGCTCACATCCCGATGAGCCTGCACACTGGACTGCTGGAATGCCTACCGCCGTTTCACACAGCTACTCGCAGGCCTCCCGATGAGACTGTGCAACGAGCACACCTCCATCAATTCACACACCTGCACGCATGCCTCTCGGTCTGCCTACACAACGGACTGCTCGCATGTGTCCCGTCAACTCATGCCTGCTCGCATGGCACACGGGTCGCGTGGCGGCACGTATATTGTTTTTCTATTTGGATGATTAATGCTGTCGCTTTATTACTTAACCGAAGCATGGCACGTATCCATTGTTGGTCTAACACTCACGGTTCGAATAAATAATCCATTTGGGGTATTGGTTCCCAATTATTAATAATCTCCCGGAGCTGGGCCAGGAAGTGATCGAGGAGGCCACAAGCCAGCTAGAAGCGCCCTACCCCCAGGTTGCTAGCTCCAGGCTTGTGGGCCCGTCGGGCACCCCCTTGACGTGAGACCGACGCCAAAAATTCTTATAAATACCCAAACCCCTGAAAAGAACCCTAGATTGGAAGTTCCCCGGCTGCAAGCCTCTATAGCCACAAAAAACCAATCAGGAGCCTGTTCCGGCACCCTGCCGGAGGGGGAAACCATCACCGGAGGCCATCTTCATCATCCTGGCGGTCCCCATGATGAGGAGGGAGTAGTTCACCCTTGGGGCTGAGGGTATGTACCAGTAGCTATGTGTTTGATCTCTCTCTCTCTCTCTCTCTCTCTCTCTCTCTCGTGTTCTTGATTTGGCATGATCCTGATGTACCGCGAGCTTTGTTACTGTAGTTGGATCTTATGGTGTTTTTTTCCCTCTACCTTCATGTGATGAATTGAGTCTTGCTCTTTGAGGTTTCGTTATGTTGGATTGAATATTGGATTTGAGAACACTTGATGTATGTCTTGCGATGGGATATCCGTGGTGACAATGGGATGTTCTATTGATTTAGTTGATGTATGTTTTGGCACTCAACTCGCGGATTCCTCAGGTGACATTGGGGGTAACCTATGCATAGGGGTTGATGCATGTTTTCATCCTACATTCTCTGATAGAAACTTTGGAGTGACTGTTTGTCGCACGTTGAAGGATTGCCATATGATTTAATTATGTTATCATTGTTGAGAGAATTTGCACTAGTGAAAGTATGAATGCTAGGCCTTGTTTCCAAGCATTGCAATACCATTTTTGCTCACTTTTGTTATTTGCTACCTTGCTGTTTTTATATTTGCAGATTACAAAAACCTATATCTACTATCCATACTACACTTGTATCACCATCTCTTCGCAGAACTAGTGCACCTATATAATTTACCATTGTATTGGGTATGTTGGGGACACAAGAGATTCTTTGTTATTTGGTTGCAGGGTTGTTTGAGAGAGACCATCTTCATCCTACACCTCCCACATATTGATGAACCTTAGGTCATACACTTGAGGGAAATTTTCTACTGTCCTACCAAACTCTGTGCTTGGAGGCCCAACACAAGTCTACAAGAAGAAAGTTGCGTAGTAGACATCAAGCTCTTTTCTGGCGCCGTTTGCCGGGGAGGTGAGTGCTTGAAGGTATATCTTTAACTCTTGCAATTGAATCTTTTAGTTTCTTGTTTTATCACTAGTTTGGTTTATAAAAGAAAACTACAAAAACAATGGAATTGAGGTTGCCTCATATGCTTCATCTTTATAATGTTTTTCGTGAAAATGATGGAAAGGAAAATTGTGCCAAAGTGTTAGAAGAAGAAGTCAATAAGATGTTTGGCATAAAATCTTTGAATGATGAGCATGATTGCAATGTTATTAGTATGAATTGTTTGAATATCCATGATGCCAATGATATGCAAAGCCGTAAGCTTGGGGATGCTATGTTTGATGAGAATGACATGCTTGAGATTTTTTTTCTGCAATTAATGTTTGCCCAAGCATGGGGATGCTATGCTTAATGAAGATGATCTTTTTAGTCCTCATACTTGGAGTGATCAAATTTGTTATGATGATTGCATGCCTCCTATTTATGATGATTGCATTTGAGGGAGTCCTGGATTAGGGGGTCCTCGGGTGTCCGTACTATTTGATATGGGCCAGACTGATGGGCCGTGAAAATTGCTACCACTTGAGCTTGCATTGGTTTTTCCCTTGAAGAGGAAAGTGCGAAGCAGCAAAGTAGAGTAAGTATTTCCCTTAGTTTGAGAACCAAGATATCAATCCAGTAGGAGATAATGCACAAGTCATCGAATACCTACACACACAATCAACAACTTGCACCCAACGCGATAAAGGGGTTGTCAATCCCTTCACGGGTACTTGCAAAAGTGAGATCTGATAGAGATAGATAAACGGTAAAGTAAATATTTTTGGTATTTTTGGTTTATAGATCGGAAAGTAAAAGCTTGCAAAATAGTAGATCGGAAACTAGTATGATGTAAAAGAGAACTTATATGATGGAAAAGAGAACCGGGGGCCATAGGGTTCACTAGTGGCTTCTCTCAAGATAGCAAATAATACGGTGGGTGAACAAATTACTGCTGAGCAATTGATAGAAGAGCGCATAATTATGACGATATCTAAGGCAACGATCATGAATATAGGCATCACGTCCGTGTCAAGTAGACTGAAACGATTCTGCATCTACTACTATTACTCCACACATCAACCACTATCCAGCATGCATCTAGAGTATTATGTTCAGAAAGAACAAAGTAACACATTAAGTAAGATGACATGATGTAGAGGAATTAACTCAAGCAATATGATGAAAACCCCATATTTTTATCCTCGATGGCAACAATACAATATGTGCCTTGCTGCCCCTACTGTCACTGGGAAAGTACACTACAAGATTGAACCCAAAGCTAAGCACTTCTCCCATTGCAAGAAAAACCAATCTAGTAGGCCAAACTAAACCGATAATTCGAAGAGACTTGCAAAGATATCAAATCATGCATATAAGAATTCAGAGAAGACTCAAATAATATTCATAGATATTCTGATCATAAATCCACAGTTCATCGGATCTCGGCAAACACAACGCAAAAGAATATTACATCAAATAGATCTCCAAGAACATCAAGGAGAACATGGTATTAAGAATCAAAGAAAGAGAAGAAGCCATCTAGCTACTAGCTACAGACCCATAGTTCTATGGTAAACTACTCACGCTTCATCGAAGAAGCAATGGTGTTGATGTGAAGCCATCCGTGATCGAATCCCCCTCCGGCAGGACGCCAAAAAAGGTCCCTAGATGGGATATAATAGGTACAGAAGGTTGCCGCGGTGGAAATGTGGTTTCGTGGCTCTCCTGGATGTTTTCAGGGTATAAGAGAATATATAGGTGAATGAACTAGGTCAGGAGACCCACGAGGAGCCCACGAGGTAGGGGGCACGTCCTACCCCCTTGGGCGCGGCCTCTACCCTCGAGGCTGCCTTGTTGGGTCTCCGACTTCATCTCCAAGTCTCCTGGTTTGCTTCTGGTCCAAGAAAGAGCATCGTGAAAGTTTCATTCCATTTGGACTCCGTTTGGTATTCCTTTTCTACAAAACTCTAAATAGGCAAAAAGAAACAGACACTGGCACTGGGCTCTCGGTTAATAGATTAGTCCCAAAAATAATATAAAATAGCATATTAATGCATATAAAACATCCAAAATAGATAGTATAATAGCATGGAACAATAAAAAATTATAGATACATTGGAGACATATCAAGCATCCCCAAGCTTAATTCATGCTCGTTCTCGAGTAGGTAAATGATAACAACAGAATTTTTGATGTTGAATGCTACCTAACATATTTATCCATGTAACTTTCTTTATTGTGACATGAATGTTCAGAGCCGAAAGTTTCAAAACAAAATTTTAATATTGACATAAAAATAATAATACTTCAAGCATACTAACAAAGAAATCATCTCTTCTCAAAATAACATGGCCAAAGAAAGCTATCCCTACAAAATCATATAGTCTGGCTATGCTCTATCTTCATCACACAAAATATTTAAATCATGCACAACCCCAATTACAAGCCAAGCAATTGTTTCATACTTTTGATGTTCTCAAACTTTTTCAATCTTCACGCAATACATGAGTGTGAGCCATGCATATAGCACTAAGGTGGAATAGAATATGGTGGTTGTGGAGAAGACAAAAAGGAGACTATAGTCTCACATCAACTAGTCGTATCAACGGGCTATGGAGATGCCCATAAATAGATATCAATGTGAGTGAGTAGGGATTGCCATGCAACGGGTGCACTAGAGCTATAAGTGTATGAAAGCTAAAAAAGAAACTAAGTGGGTGTGCATCCAACTCGCTTGCTCACGAAGACCTAGGGTAATTTGAGGAAGCCCATCATTGGAATATACAAGCCAAGTCCTATAATGAAAAATTCCCACTAGTATATGAAAGTGACAAAATAGGAGACTCTCTATCATGAAGATCATGGTGCTACTTTGAAGCACAAGTGTGGAAAAAGGATAGTAACATTGCCCCTTCTCTCCTTTTCTCTCATTTTATTTATTTATTTGGGCCTTTCTCTCTTTATTATGGCCTCTTTTTTTATTTTATTTTTTCGTCCAAAGTATCATCCCGACTTGTGGGGGAATCATAGTCTCTATCATCCTTTCCTCACATGGGACAATGCTCTAATAATGAAGATCATCACACTTTTATTTACTTACAACTCAATGCTTAGAACAAAATATGACTCTATGTGAATGCCTCCGGCGATGTACCGGGATGTGCAATGAATCAAGAGTGACATGTATGAAAGAATTATGAACGGTGGCTTTGCCACAAATACAATGTCAACTACATGATCATGCAAAGCAATATGACAATGATGGAGCGTGTCATAATAAACGGAATGGTGGGAAGTTGCATGGCAATATATCTCGGAATGACTATGGAAATGCCATAATAGGTAGGCATGGTGGCTTATTTGAGGAAGCTATATGGTGGGTGTATGGTACCGGCGAAAGTTGTGCGGTGCGAGGCTAGCAATGGTGGAAGGGTGAGAGTGTGTATAATCCATGGACTCAACATTAGTCATAAATAACTCACATAATTATTGCAAAAATCTATTAGCTATCGAAATGAAGTACTACACGCATGCTCCTAGGGGGATAGATTGGTAGGAAAAGACCATCGCTCATCCCTGACCACCACTCATAAGGAAGACAATCAATAAATAAATCGTGCTCCAACTTCATCACATAATGGTTGACCATACGTGCATGCTATGGGAATCACAAACTTTAACACACGTATTTCTCAAATTCACAACTACTCCACTAGCATGACTCTAATGTCACCATATTCATATCTCAAAACAATCATAACAAGTCAAACTTCTCATAGTATTCAATGCACTTCATATGAAAGTTTTTATTATATCCCTCTGGGATGCCCATCATATTAGGACTAAACTTATAACCAAAGCAAATTACCATGCTGCTCTAAAATATTCTCAAAATAATATAAGTGAGGCATGAGAGTTCAACAATTTCTATAAAATAAAGCCACGACCATGCTTTAAAAAGAATATAAGTCAAGTACTAGAGCAATATTGTCTAGCTCAAAAGATATAAGTGAAGCACACATAGAGTATTCTAATAAATTGCGATTCATGCGCGTCTCTTCCAAAAGGTGTGTACAACAAGGATGATTGTGTTAAACTAAAAAGCAAAGACTCAAATCATACAAGACGCTCCAAGCAAAACACATATCACGTGGTGAATAAAAATATAGCCTCAAGTATTGTTACCGATAGACGAAGACGAAATAGGGGATGCCTTCCGGGGCATCCCCAAGCTTAGGCTTTTGGTTGTCCTTTAATATTACCTTGGGGTGCCTTGGGAATACCCAAGCTTAGGCTCTTTCCACTCCTTATTCCATATTCCATCAAATCCTTACCCAAAACTTGAAAACTTCACAACACAAAACTCAACAAGAAATCTCATGAGCTCCGTTAGTATAAGAAAATAAATCACCACTTTAAGGTACTGTTGAAAACTCATTCTTTATTTATATTGGTGTAATATCTACTGTATTCCAACTTTTCCATGGTTCATACCCCACCCCCAATACTACCCATAGATTCATCAAAATAAGCAAACAACACGTGAAAAACAGAATCTGTCAAAAACAGAACAGTCTGTAGTAATCTGTAACTCTCGAATACTTCTGTAACTCCACAAATACAGACAAATTACAAAAACCTGAGAAATTTGTGTACCAGTACAGAGAAAAAAGAATCAGATCAAAAGAACATTTCTGTGAATTATTAAAACTAATTTCAGCAGGATCAACACAACTATCACTGTAAGCTATCCTAAAGGTTTAACTTGGCACAAACACTAATTAAAACATAAAACCACATATAACTAGAGGATATATGAATTATTTATTAATAAACAGGAACAAAAAGAAAAGAACAAAAATAAAATTGGGTTGCCTCCCAACAAGCGCTATTGTTTAACGCCCTTAGCTAGGCATTGAGATTTCGATGATGCTCACATGAAAGACAAGAATTGAAGCGCAATGAGAGCATCATGAAACACATGACAAACACATCTTAGTCTAACATACTTCCTATGCATAGGCATCTTATAGGCAAAGAAATTATCATAGCAAGCAAAAACTAGCATACTCAAGGAAGCGGAAAGAAACAATAGCAATGTCAACATAACGACAGGTAATTTAGTAACATGAAAATTTCTACAACCATATTTTCCTCTCTCATAATAATTACATGTGGGATCATAAGAAAATTCAACAAAATAGCTATCATATAAAATATTTTCAACATGATCCACATGCATGCGAAGTTGACACTCTTCCAAAATAGTGGGATTAACATTAACTAAAGTCATGACCTCTCCAAACCCACTTTTATCAAAAATATCATAAGATTGAACATTCTCCAAATATGTGTGATAAAATTTGACACTCTTCCAAACCCACTTTCAATAATATTGCAAACCCTATTATCAATCTCATATTCATCATGGGGCTTAAATAAATTTTCAAGATCATAAGAAGAATCACCCCAATCATGATCATTGCAACGAATAGTAGTCATAGCAAAACTAGCATCCCCAAGCTTGAGGTTTTGCATATCATTAAAACAATTGACATTAAGAGAATTTATAATAACATCAATGCAATCATGCTTTTCATCGAAGGAACTATCAAGTATGGGTGCAGTAGCAACGATCTCATTTTTAACATAAGGAACTATAGCAAATTCGTCTTCATAAATATTGGCATCATGGCCACAAGAATAGCAAGAATCATGTTCACCAAGGGATATTTCAATCAAATCAACGGAATCATAATTATCTATAGATTCATGCATATCATTATTTTCTTCCAAAGCAACGATCATTCTTTCAATAAATTCTTTGACATAGACATTATGAGCATAGTTTTCATAGCAATATTTAAGTATGTCAAAATTTTCAGATTTGTAGAGCGTAATATCATACTTTTTAATCAAAGAAGCAACTTCATAAGCACCCTTAAAAGCAACAAATTCTTCAATTTGTTCGATATCATAGTAACTATAAACACCCTTTGCATAAGAAGATAAGATTTCATTATCATTAAACTCACATAGGTAGGTAAGATGTTTTTTAGGGTTCTTAGAGCAAGAAGTAAAATCATAAATTTCACAAAGATTCCAAGCATAGCACAACAAACTGTTTATTTGATTCCTTAAGAGCCCCCCTTTTTCAGACAAACGGTGACGCACAAAATGAGCATGCCCATCTAAAGATTTTCCCTCAACTAAACTAGTTGGGGTTTCAGCACGAGCACATATAGATCAAAAATGATCCAAGTAGAACACTTTAAGTGGATCCATATCAATAGATTTTTAGCAAGCAAAGATGCAAGCAAATAGAAGGCACATGGAAACACAAACAAAAAGACAAACGGGAAGAAGGCGAAGAAAAGGCAAATCTTTTCGAAAATTGTTTTACAGGCGGGGGAGAGGAGAACAAGAGGCGAATGGCGAATAATGTCATGCAAGAGAGAAGAGTTTATGATGTGTACTTGGTACGCTTGACTTGGCGCAGATCTCCCAGACAACGGTGCCAGAAATTCTTCCTGCTACCTCTGGAGCTTGCGTTAGTTTTTTCCTTGAAGAGGAAAGGGTGATGCAACAAAGTAGAGTAAGTATTTCCCTCAGTTTGAGAACCAAGGTATCAATCCAGTAGGAGATAACGCACAAGTCACTGAATACCTGCACAAACAATCAACAACTTGCACCCAATGCGATAAAGGGGTTGTCAATCCCTTCACGGTTACTTGCAAAAGTGAGATCTAACAGAGATAGATAAACAGTAAAGTAAATATTTTTGGTATTTTTGTTTTATAGATCGGAAAGTAAAAGATTGCAAAATGGTAGATCGGAAACTAGTATGATGTAAAAGAGAACTTATGTGATTGAAAAGGGACCCGTGGGCCATAGGTTTCACTAGTGGCTTCTCTCAAGATAGCAAATAATACCGTGGGTGAACAAATTACTGTCGAGCAATTGATAGAAGAGCGCATAATTATGACGATATCTAAGTCAATGATCATGAATATAGGCATCACACCCGTGTCAAGTAGACCGAAACGATCATGCATCTTCTACTATTACTCCACACATCGACTGCTATCCAGCATGCATCTAGAGTATTAAGTTCATAAAGAACGGAGTAACGCATTAAGTAAGATGACATGATGTAGAGGAATTAACTCAAGCAATATGATGAAAACCCCATCTTTTTATCATCAATGGCAACAATACAATATGTGCCTTGTTGCCCCTACTCTCATTGGGAAAGGACACCGCGAGATTGAACCCAAAGCTAAGCACTTCTACCATTGCAAGACAAACCAATCTAGTAGGCTAAACCGATAATTCGAAGAGACTTGCAAAGATATCAAATCATGCATATAATAATTCAAAGAAGACTCAAATAATATTCATAGATAATCTGATCATAAATCCACAATTCATCAGATCTCGACAAACACACCGCAAAAGAATATTACATCGAATAGATCTCCGAGAACATCGAGGAGAACATGGTATTGAGAATCAAAGAAAGAGAAGAAGCCATCTAGCTACTAGCTATGGACCCATAGGTCTGTGGTAAACTACTCACGCTTCATCGGAGAGGCAATGGTGTTGATGTAGAAGCCCTTTGTGATCGAATCCCCTTCCGACAGGACGCCGGAAAAGGTGCCTAGATGGGATCTCACAGGTACAGAAGGTTGCGGCGGTGCAAAAGTGGTTTCGTGGCTCTCCTGGATATTTTCAGGGTATAAGAGTATATATAGGCCCGTGAGGGACCCACTTGGTGGCTCTCCGTTTGGTATACCTTTTCGGTGAAACTCTAAAATAGGCAAAAAATAGAAACTTGCACTGGGCTCTCGATTAATAGGTTAGTCCCAAAGATAATATAAAATAGCATATTAATGCATATAAAACATCCAAAATAGATAACATAATAGCATGTAACAACAAAAAATTATAGATACGTTGGAGACGTATCAAAGATAAAAGCAGAAGACTTACCCCGTGTTCGGGTAGGACTCCTATATGCGTGAATGGCAAGTTTGGTGTCTGGATATGTTATTTCCTTCCCCCCACAACCCGACTCTATACAACCCGGGGCCCTTCCGATATGTATACAATCCGGAGGGGTTAGTCCGTGGAGGCTATCCGAACAATCATATGCTAGACAACTAGGGTTTAGCCATTACGATCTTGAGGTAGATCAACTCTTGTAACCCCTATACTCATCGAATACAATCAAGCAGGACATAGGGTTTTAATCCTTTAAGAGGACCCGAACCTGCGTAAACATCGTGTCCCCATTATACCTTGTAGCCATTGATCATAGACTCACAGCTTGGGCCCCCCTACCGGAGATCTGCCGGGTTGACACCGACATTGGTGCTTTCATTGAGAGGCACGTTGTGTTGTGAATAGAAGGATCGATGGCTCGCATTGTCATCGACAACGACACTGTTTCTGGGGAGAACTTTCTCCCTGGACAACTCTTTGTGTTTGGCGGCTTCACACTACATGCCAACTCGATCGATTTCCTTGAGCAGATCGATAGCTATGCTCCTGGTCACCAGATCAGGGTTGGAAGCTTAAACTACATCGCCGATATCTGAGGAAACTTGGTATTCAAGGGGTTCTCGGCCTCGGCCGCTGCACCCCACCAATACGAAGAGGACCCTTCGGATCCAGCATCAGATTCTGTTCAAGGAACGACACTCATTCCTGCTTCGGCCTTAGAGCCTGGGCAGATCACTTCGTCCGAGGACGGGAAGATGGACCCCGCTGGACTCTCTCCCATCAAGGAGTTTCCAGCCGGAAACCCAGATGCGATCACGCCATCAGCGGACTAGGACTCAAACGGCGCTCTCCCCATCATCGGAAAGTCGGATTCCCCTCTGGATGCCAATTACAAACTCTCGAGGACTGCGTATATTAGGCTTGGTCAAATAGTTATTACCAAACCTGGCTTCACAGATCCTGAGACACCTGTCCAGTTTTCGCTCTTAAACGAGACACTGGACCTTATCACCTCTGAGCTATGCCCAGCCTGAACTAGGGCCTGAGAGTAGGGAATTTTATGTCCCACCCGCCACCCACTTTATAGTCACTGTCGAGGACCTAACCGACATGCTAGAGTACGCCTCTGAAGACATCGATGGTATGGACAATGATGCCAGAGCCGAACCAGGCCAAAACCCGCCTATCACTGGGCGCTGGAAGGCCACTTCTACTTATGATGTATACATGGTGGACACGTGTGAGAAGACGGATAATGATTCTGCTCAAGATCCAGATGAGAATAAACTCGTCTTTGAACCACCAAAGCACTGGCGCCAGCGACGCTGCTCATGATCGCATCGGGCGAAGGAAAGCAACATCGAAACCAAGGATAATGACACTCTGGACAACACCGAAGAGTCCAACCACCACGCTGAGCCTGCGCTCGAGCAGGATGAGTGGGAGGAGGGACAAGTCAACCCTGTTGAACTTGCCGATCACAAGGATTCAGAAGATAGTAACTATTTACTGGCCTCCGGAGAGGACATTATCCTCGGTAACGAAGATTTCATCGTGCCAGAGGAACCACTTTAACAAGAACGCTTCAAGTGACAGCTCATCTGAAGGAAATATGCCCTAGAGGCAATAATGAAGTTATTATTTATTTCCTTATTTCATGATAAATGTTTATTATTCATGCTAGAATTGTATTAACCGGAAACTTAGTACATGTGTGAATACATAGACAAAACATAGTGTCCCTAGTAAGCCTCTACTTGACTAGCTCGTTCATCAAAGATGGTTATGTTTCCTAACAATAGATATGTATTGTCATTTGATGAACGGGATCACATCATTAGGAGAATGATGTGATGGACATGACCCATCCGTTAGTTTAGCATTATGATCGTTACAGTTTCATTGCTACTACTTTCTTCATGACTTATACATGTTCCTCAGACAATGAGATTATGCAACTCCCGAATACCGGAGGAACACCTTATGTGCTATCAAACATCACAACATAAATGGGTGATTATAAAGATGCTCTACAGGTGTCTCTGAAGGTGTTTGTTGGGTTGGCATAAATTGAGATTAGGATTTGTCACTCCGTGTTTTGGATAGGTATCTCTGGGCCCTCTCGGTAATACTCATCACCATAAGCCTTGCAAGCAATGTGATTAATGAGTTAGTTGCGGGATGAAGTATTACGAAATGAGTAAAGAGACTTGCTGGTAACGAGATTGAACTAGGTATGATGATACCGATGATCGAATCTCGGGCAAATACCATACCGATGACAAAGGGAACAACGTATATTGTTGTGTGGTTTGACCTATAAATATCTTCATAGAATATGTAGGAGCCAATATGAGCATCCAGGTTCCACTATGGTTATTTACCAGAGATTTGTCTTGGTCATGTGTACATAGTTCTCGAACCCGTAGGGTCCACACGTTTAACGTTCGATGACGGTATGTATTATGAGTTATGTGTTTTGTTGACCGAAGTTTGTTCGGAATCCCGGATGAGATCACAGACGTGACGAGGAGTCTCGAAGTGGTCGAGACATAAAGATTGATATATTGGACCATATTATTCGGACACCGGAAGTGTTCCGGGTGGTTTCGTGTAAAAACGAAGTGCCGGAGGGGTTACCGGAACCCCTTGAGGGAACTAATGGGCCACCATGGGCCTTAGTGGAGAGAGAGGAGGGCGGCCAGGGCTGGCCGCCCCCCCCCCCCGCTAGCAGTCCGAATAGGACAAGGGAAGGGGGGGGGGGGTCGGCGCCTCCTTTCCTACTCCCTCTCCCTCTCCTTCCTTCCCCCTCTCTTCCTCGTAGGAGAATCCTACTAGGACAAGTAGTCCTTGTAGGACTCCACCCCTCTTGGGTGCACCCCCTAGGGCTTGCCGTCCTCCCCCTCCCTCCTTTATATACGGGGGCAGGGGCACCCTAGAAAACACAAGTTTCTCTTAACCGTGTGCAGTGACCCCTCCACAGTTACACACCTCGATCATACCATCGTAGTGCTTAGGCGAAGCCCTGCGCCGGTAGCATCATCCTCACCGTCACCACGCCGTCGTGCTGGCAGAACTCAACCTCGTCCTCAACTAGATCAAGAGCACGAGGGACGTCATCAAGCTGAACATGTGCTAAACGCGGAGGTGTCGTACATTCGGTACTTGGATCAGTTGGATCGCGAAGAAGTTCGACTACATCAACCACGTTACTAAATGCTTCTGCTTTCGGTCTATGAGGGTAGCTTGACACACTCTCCCCTCTCATTGCTATGCATCTCCTAGATAGATCTTGCGTGTTCGTAGGAAAATATTTGAAATTACCGTGTTCCCCAATAGTGGTATTAGAGCCAGGTCTATGCATAGATGTTTTATGCACGAGTAGAACACAAAGAGTTGTGGGCGATAATAGTCATACTGCTTACCACCAACGTCTTACTTTGATTCGGCGGTATTGTTGGATGAAGCGGCCCGGACCGACATTACATGACCGCGTTCATGAGACTGGTTCTACCGACGTGCTTTTGCACATAGGTGGCTGGCGGGTGTCTCTTTCTCCGACTTTAGTCGAATCGAGTTTGACTACGACCGGTCCTTGTTGAAGGTTAAAACAGCACAGTTGATAAAAAATCATTGTGGTTTTGATGCGTAGGTAAGAATAGTTCTTGCTAGAATCCCGTAGCAGCCACGTAAAACTTGCAACAACAAAGTAGAGGACATCTAACTTATTTTTGCAGGGCTTGCTATGATGTGATATGGTCAAGACATGATGTGATATAACTTGTTCTATGAGATGATGATGTTTTGTAACAGAGTTATCGGCAACTGGAAGGAGCCATATGGTTGTTTCTTTATTGTATGCAATGCAATCGCCATGTAATTGTTTTACTTTATCACTAAGCGGCAGCGATAGTCGTAGAAGCAATAGTTGGCGAGATGACAACGATGCTACAATGGAGATCAAGGTGTCGCGCCGGTGACGATGGAGATCATGACGATGCTTCGGTGATGGAGATCATGAGCACAAGATGATGATGGCCATATCATGTCACATATTTTGATTGCATGTGATGTATATCTTTTATGAATCTTATTTTGGTTAGTACGACGGTAGCATTATAAGATGATGCCTTACTAAATTTCAAGGTATAAGTGTTCTCCCTAAGTATGCACCGTTGCTACAGTTCGTCGTGCCGAGACACCGCGTGATGATCGGGGGTGATAATCCCTACGTTCACATACAACGGGTGCAAGCCAGTTTTGCACATGCAGAATACTCGGGTTAAACTTAACGAGCCAAGCATATGTAGATATGGCCTTGGAACACTGAGACCAAAATGTCGAACGTGAATCATATAGTAGATATGATCAACATAGTGATGTTCACGATTGAAAACTATTCCATCTCACATGATGATCGGACATGGTTTCGTTGATTTGGATCAAGTGATCATTTAGATGACTAGAGGGATGTCTATCTAAGTGGGGGTTCTTAAGTAATACAATTAATTGAACTTTAATTTATCATGAACTTAGTCCTGCTAGTTATTTTGCATGTCTATGTTATTGTAGATCAATGGCCCGTGCTACCATTCCTTTGAATTTTAATGCGTTCCTAGAGAAAGCTAAGTTTAAAGACGATGGAAGCAACTACACGGACTGGGTCCGTAACTTGAGGATTATCCTCATTGCTACACAGAAGAATTACGTCTTGGAAGCACCGCTAGGTGCTAGGCCTGCTGTAGACGCTATTGATGACGTTAAGAACATCTGGCAGAGCAAAGCTGATGACTACTCAATAGTTCAGTGTGCCATACTTTACAGCTTAGAATTGGGACTTCAAAGACGTTTTGAACACCATGGAGCATATGATATGTTCCAATAGTTGAAGTTAATATTTCAAGAAAACGCCCGAGTTGAGAGATATGAAGTCTCCAACAAGTTCCATAGCTGCAAAATGGAGGAGAATAGTTCTGTCAGTGAACACATACTCAGAATGTCTGGGTACCATAACCACTTGACTTAGCTGGGAGTTAATCTTCCTGATGATAGTGTCATTGAGAGATTTCTTCAATCACTGCCACCAAGCTACAAAGGCTTCATGATGAACTATAATATGCAAGGGATAAACAAGACAATTCCCGAGCTCTTCGCAATGCTAAAGGCTGCCGAGGTAGAAATCAAAAAGGAGCATCAAGTGTTGATGGTCAACAAGACCACTAGTTTCAAGAAAAAAGGAAAAGTGAAGAAGGGGAACTTCAAGAAGAATGGCAAGAAAGTTGCTGCTTAGGAGAAGAAACCCAAGTCTCGACTGAAGCCTGAAGCTGAGTGCTTCTACTGCAAAGGGACTGGTCACTGGAAGCAGAACGGCCCCAAGTATTTCGCAGATAAGAAGGATGGTAAAATGAAATGTATATTTGATATACATGTTATTGATGTGTACCTTACTAATGCTCATAGTAGCGCCTGGGTATTTGATACTGGTTCTGTTGCTCATATTTGCAAATGAAAAAGGGGCTACAGATTAAACGAAGATTGGCTAAGGACGAGGTGACGATGCGCGTGGGAAATGGTTCCAAGGTCAATGTGATTGTCGTCGGCACCCTACCTCTACATCTACCTTCGGGGTTAGTTTTAGACCAAAATAATTGTTATTTGATGCCAGCATTTAGCATGAACATTATATCTGGATCTTGTTTGATGCGAGACATTTATTCATTTAAATCAGAGAATAATGGTTGTTCTATTTATATGAGTAATCTCTTTTATGGTCATGCAGCCTTGCTGAGTGGTCTATTTTTGTTGAATCTCGATCGTGATGTTACACATGTTCATAATATTGAAGCCAAAAGATGCAAAGTTGATAATGATAGTGCAACTTATTTGTGGCACTGCCGTTTATAGGTCATATCGGTGTAAAGTGCACGAAGAAACTCCATGCTGATGGGCTTTGGGAATAACTTATTACGAATCACTTGGTGCTTGCGAACCGTGCCTCATGGGCAAGATGGCTAAAACTCCGTTCTCCGGAACAATGGAATGAGCTACTAACTTATTGGAAATAATACATACCGATGTATGTGGTCCAATGAGTGTTGAGGCTCGTGGAGGGTATCGTTATTTTTTTACCTTCACAGATGATTTGAGCAGATATGGTTATATCTACTTAATGAAGCATAAGTCTGAAACATTTGAAAAGTTCAAAGAATTTCAGAGTGAAGTGGAAAATCATCATAACAAGAAAATATAGTTTCTATGATCTGATCGTGGAGGAGAATATTTGAGTTATGAGTTTGGTCTTCATTTGAAACAATGTGGAATAGTTTCACAACTTACGCCAGTTGGAACACCACAACGTAATGGTGTGTCCGAACGTCGTAACCGTACTTTATTGGATATGGTGCGATCTATGATGTCTCTTACTGATTTACCGCTATCGTTTTGGGGTTATTCTTAGAGACGGCTGCATTCACTTTAAATAGGCACCATCAAAATCCGTTGAGACGACGCCTTATGAACTGTGGTTTGGCAAGAAACCGAAGTTGTCGTTTCTTAAAGTTTGGGGTTGCGATGCTTATATGAAAAAGCTTCAACCTGATAAGCTCGAACCCAAATCGGAGAAGTGCGTCTTCGTAGGATACCAAAAGGGAACTGTTGGGTACACCTTCTATCACAGATCCGAAGGCAATATATTTGTTGCTAAGAATGGATCCTTTCTAGATAAGGAGTTTTTCTCGAAAGAAGTGAGTGGGAGGAAAGTAGAACTTGGTGAGGTAATTGTACCTTCTCCCGAATTGGAAAGTATTTTATCACAGAAATCAGTTCCAGTGATTCCTACACCAATTAGTGAGGAAGCTAATGATGATGATCATGAAACTTCAGATCAAGTTACTACAGAACCTCGTAGGTCTTCCAGAGTAAGATCCGCACCAGAGTGGTACGTTAATCCTGTTCTAGAAGTCATGTTACTAGACCATGGTGAACCTACGAACTATGATGAAGCGATGATGAGCCCAGATTCCGCGAAATGGCTTGAGGCCATGAAATCTGAGATGGGGTCCATGTATGAGAACAAAGTGTGGACTTTGGTGGATTTGCCCGATGATCGGCAAGCCATAGAAAATAAATGGATCTTCAAGAAGAAGACTGACGCTGACGGTAATGTTACTATCTACAATGCTCGACTTGTTGTGAAAGGTTTTCAACAAGTTCAAGGAGTTGACTACGATGAGAGTTTCTCACCCGTAGCGATGCTTAAGTCTGTCCGAATCATGTCAGCAGTTGCTGCATTTTATGATTATGAAATTTGGCAGATGGATGTCAAAACTGCATTCTTGAATGGATTTCTGGAACAAGAGGTGTATATGATGTAACCAGAAGGTTTTGTCGATCCAAAGGGTGCTATCAAAGTGTGCAAGCTCCAGCGATCCATTTATGGACTGGTGCAAGCCTCTCGGAGTTGGAATAAACACTTTGATAGTGTGATCAAAGCATATGGTTTTATACAGACTTTTGGAGAAGCCTTTATTTATAAGAAAGTGAGTGGGAGCTCTATAGCATTTCTAATATTATATGTCGATGACATATTGTTGATTGGAAATGATATAGAATTTCTGGATAGCATAAAAGGATACTTGAATAAGAGTTTTTCAATGAAAGACCTCGGTGAAGCTGCTTACATATTGGGCATCAAGATCTATAGAGATTGATCAAGATGCTTAATTGGACTTTCACAAAGCACATACCTTGATAAAGTTTTGAAGAAATTCAAAATGGATCAGTCAAAGAAAGCGTTCTTGCTTGTGTTACAAGGTGTGAAGTTGAGTCAGACTCAATGCCCGACCACTGCAGAAGATAGAGAGAAAATGAAAGTCATTCCCTGTGTTTCAGCCATAGGTTCTATCATGTATGCAATGATGTGTACCAGACCTGATGTGTGCCTTGCTATAAGCATAGCAGGGAGGTACCAAACTAATCCCGGAGTGGAGCACTGGACAGCGGTCAAGAACATCCTGAAATACCTGAAAAGGACAAAGGATATGTTTCTCGTTTATGGATGTGACAAAGATCTCATCATAAACGGTTACGTCGATGCAAGCTTTGACACTGATCCGGATGATTCTAAGTCGCAATCCGGATACGTATTTTTATTGAATGGTGGAGCTGTCAGTTGGTGTAGTTCCAAGCAAAGAGTCGCGGCGGGATCTACGTGTGAAGCTGAGTATATAGCTGCTTCGAAATCAACAAATGAAGGAGTCTAGATGAAGGAGTTCATATCCGATCTAGGTGTCATACCTAGTGCATCGGGTCCAATGAAAATCTTTTGTGACAATACTGGAGCAATTGCCTTGGCAAAGGAATCCATATTTCACAAGAGAACCACGCACATCATGAGACGCTTCAACTCCATCCATCATCAAGTGTCGGAGGGAGACATAGAGATTTGCAAGATATGTATGGATCTGAATGTTGCAGACCCGTTGACTAAGCCTCTTCCATGAGCAAAACATGATCAGCACCAAAACTCCAAGGGTGTTAGAATCATTACTTTGTAATCTAGATTATTGACTCTAGTGGAAGTGGGAGACTGAAGGAAATATGCCCTAGAGGCAATAATAAAGTTTTTATTTATTTCCTTATTTCATGATAAATTTTTATTATTCATGCTAGAATTGTATTAACCAGAAACTTAGTACATGTGTGAATACAAAGACAAAACATAGTGTCCCTAGTAAGCCTCTACTCGACTAGCTCCTTAGTCAAAGATGGTTATGTTTCCTAACCATAGACATGTGTTGTCATTTGATGAACGGGATCACATCATTAGGAGAATGATGTGATGGACATGACCCATCCGTTAGCTTAGCATTATGATTGTTACAGTTTCATTGCTACTGCTTTCTTCATGACTTATACATGTTCCTCAGACTATGAGATTATGCAACTCCCGAATACCGGAGGAACACCTTGTGTGCTATCAAACGTCACAACTTAAATGGGTGATTATAAAGATTCTCTACAAGTGTCTCTAAAGGTGTTTGTTGGGTTTGCATAGATCGAGATTAGGATTTGGCACTTCGTGTTTCGGAGAGGTATCTCTGGGCCCTCTCGATAATACTCATCACTATAAGCCTAGGAAGCAATGTGACTAATGAGTTAGTTGCAGGATGAAGTATTATGGAATGAGTAAAGAGACTTGTTGGTAACGAGATTGAACTAGGTATGATGATACCGACGATCGAATCTTGGTCAAGTACCATACCGATGACAAAGGGAACAACGTATGTTGTTATGCGGTCTGACCGATAAAGATCTACATACTATATTTAGGAGCCAATATGAGCATCCAGGTTCCGCTATTGGTTATTGACCGAAGATGTGTCTTGGTCATGTCTACATAGTTCTTGAACCCGTAGGGTCTGCAGGCTTAACGTTCAATGATAATATGTATTATGAGTTATGTGTTTTGATGACCGAAGTTTGTTCGAAGTCCCGAATGAGATAACGAACGTGACAAGGAGTCTCAAAATGGTCGAGACACAAAGATTGATAAATTGGACCATGTTATTCGGACATCGGAAGTGTTCCGGGTGGTTTCGGGTAAAAACGAAGCGCTGGAGGGGTACTGGAACTCCCCGGGGGAATTATTGGGCCACCATGGGCCTTAGTGGAGAGAGAGCAGGGCGTCCAGGGCTAGCCGCGCCCCCTAGCAGTCCGAATTGGACAAGGGAAGGGGGGGCACCCCCTTTCCTACTCCCTTTCCCTCTCCTTCCTTCCCCTCTCTTCCTTGTAGGAGAATCCTACTAGAACTAGTAGTCCTAGTAGGACTCCTCGTCTTGGGTGCGCCCCCTAGGGCTGGCTGGCCTCCCCCTCCCTCCTTTATATACGGGGGCAGGGGGCACCCTAGAACACACAAGTTTCTCTTAACCGTGTGCGGTGCCCCCCTCCACAGTTACACGCCTCAATCATACCATCGTAGTGCTTAGGCGAAGCCCTGCGCCGGTAGGGTCATCATCACTGTCGCCAGGCCATCGTGCTGACAGAACTCACCCAAGTCCTAAACTGGATCAAGAGCACGAGGGACATCATCAAGCTGAACATGTGCTGAACACGGAGGTGTCGTATGTTCAGTACTTAGAGCAGTTGGATCACGAAGAAGTTTGACTACATCAACCGCGTTACTAAACGCTTCCGCTTTCGGTCTATGAGGGTACTTGGACACACTCTCCCCTCTCGTTTCTATGCATCTCCTAGATAGATCTTGCATGATCGTAGGAAATTTTTGAAATTACCGCGTTCCCCAACATTATCGCCACTGCGAGAAGCCTAAAAAGGAAACAACACCAGCTTCAAGCCGAACAGGATACACTCAACGATAGATGGACCAAGGTCCTGGCCACCGAAGAAGGATATGTCCTTGAGCTCCAAACAAAAAGTTACCCCAACACAGGTTGCTGCCACAATTCAACGATGAGGCCTTTGCGCTAATACCATCAAAATACAATCATGCTAATCAAACGGACCGACCACCACGTGGACAGGACAAAATGGCTAATTACGCCGAACACCAGCCCGCGCCCCCTCGCCATAGAGGCAAGGAGACAGTGACTCCGGGCTACACGTATGACCTATGTCGGGACCCGACCAATAGAGCCAACCAGAGAAGATCAATCTATGGATCAAGTGGACACGCTCCAACACGAGATGATGGCCATCAATCCTGGTGTGACAAACATAACCAAGTATGGGGTCATCCCCGAACTCAGATGTCATCCAAACTCTGTCGCGATGTGGCGTGGTATAGAGGTGTCGTGCACCCCATGTGCTTCACTGATGAGGTAATGCAGCACCAGTTTCTGTAAGGGTTTAAACCCATAAACATCGAGCCCTACGATGGCACGACAGATCCCGCCGTATGGATTGAAGATTTTCTTCTGCACATTCACATGGCTCGCGGAGATGATCTCCATGCCATCAAATGCCTCCCCCTAAAGCTAAAAGGACCAGCCTGGCAGTGGTTGAATAGCCTCCCAGAGAACTCCATTGGCAGTTGGGAGGACTTAGAAGATGCTTTTCGGGACAACTTTTAGGGCACTTATGTCCGGCCACCGGACGCTGATGACCTGAGTCACATAGTCCAGCAACCTGGAGAGTCAGCCCGCAAACTTTGGAATCGGTTCTTAATTAAAAAGAACCAAATCGTCGACTGTCCGGATGCTGAAGCCTTGGCGGCATTTAAACAGAGCGTCTATGATGAATGGCTCGCCCGACACCTTGGTCAGGAAAAGCCGAAGACTATGGCAGCTCTTACTGCACTTATGACCCGCTTCTGTGCGGGCGAAGATAGTTGGTTGGCTCATAGAAGCAACAGTACCAGCGACCCCGACACCTCTGAGGCCAGGGATGGAAATGAAGGACACGTCGCAGCAAAAATAAGCATCGGAACAACAATGAAGAAGCCAAGGATATGACGGTAAACGCCGGATTCAGTGGGTATAAACCCGGTTAGCGGAAGAAGCCGTTCAAGGGAAATAGGCACGGTCGATCCAATTTGGATAAAATACTGGATAGGCCTTACCAGATTCATGGCACCCCTGACAAGCCTGCTAATCACACCAATAGAAACTGTTGGGTTTTTAAACATGCCGGTAAATTAAATACCAAACATAAGGGGAAAGGACCTCAAAGCGAGGACAATGATGAGCCCTGCCCTCCGAACACAGGGGGACAGAAGAAGTTTCCCCCTTAGGTGAAAACTGTGAACATGATATATGTCACCCACATCCCCAAGAGGGGAGTGCAAGCATGCATTAAGGGATGTCTACGCCGTAGAGCTTGTCACCCCAAAATTCAACCCATGGTCGGCTTGTCCGATCACCTTTGATCGCAGGGACCACCCAACCAGTATCCGTCACGGAGGTTCGGCAGCCCAGGTCATCGATCCCGTCATCGACGGATACCATCTCACTAGATTCCTTATGGACGGCGGCAGCAGTCCCAACTTGATCTATCAAGACATTGTCCGTAAGATGGGAATCGAGCCATCAAGAATCAAGCCTACTAACACTACCTTTAAAGGAGTGATACCCAGCGTGGAGGCCCGCTGCACAGGCTCCTTAACACTGGTAGTAGTATTCGGCTCTCCAAACAACTTTTGAAGTGAAGAATTGATCTTCGATATCGTCCCTTTCCGCAGTGGATATCATGCACTGCTTGGAAGAACTTGTTTAGCCCGCTTTAATGCAGTCCCACACTATGCTTATTTGAAGCTCAAAATGCCCGGACTGCATGGCGTCATCATAGTAAATGGAAATATGGAGCGCTCCCACCGTACTGAGGAGCACACCGCAGCCCTAGCAGCCGAGGTACAGAGCGGCCTCATTAAGCCGAATAGCTCATTGGTCATTAAGATCCATGACTCTGCTTAGCGAGTCCGATCCACATTACAGAGCGACAGCTCGGCGGATTCGGAGCTTGAATAGCAGTTTAGCCTCCGTCGATCACCCCATAAGGCCGCGACATATGTACCGCGCGTACATAATTACGCACTTCAAGTACCTTGGGCAGCGCCGGAGGCACACCGCAGAAAAGGTCTATAGTACGGATTGACCCTATTCGAACCTTAACATTTTCCCACTGCAGGTTCGTTAAAACCTGCCTACTTTATGGTCGTACAAGGGCTCTTTTCCAGGTCCTTCTTTCTTGCAGACGGCCATCGAATCCTCCTCCCAAAGGATTCCTCACCAAGGAGAAAGACGCAGACGTGCGGCAGGGCATCATTGGGATGGTCAAACCACTACTTTTAGGCCTTGTGTAAAAGTTTCCCTTGTGTAAACTCTCGACATGTAAAATGGCCTCGATATTTATGGCATTATCTATAATAACACATCTCGACATATTAATCAAGGTATAAAGGAAACAGTTGATCACCATTTTCGTTTGGTACTGATTTGTTTCATCTGCATTCCCTCCTTACTTCAGACCGCCACACGTGCTTTAGTCGGGCCTTGACACCGGGGGCTGTATTCAGCTCCGCACGTTTTCAAGTCCGAACACCTATAGGGTACTCTTCAACGTCCCAGATATTGCATTATATGCATCGGCTCTGAATCATGTCTTTGGTCGATAGTTGGGTTGCCCGGCTCCTGTGCTTACCACCTTACGTTCCGCTAGTTCGGCCAAGGTAGTAAAGGGAGAACTACTGCGATTGTATTTCTGGTTTGTCCGGTCACCCCTGTAGCATCTAAATGGGGGCTGAAGCCGATGGCTGGCAACTTTAAGAAATGCAAAACGGCCACATAAGAGGAAAAATCGCTTGATACAAAAGGCGCAAACATAGATATATTACACGCATGGGTTCATAACACTGTTTTTACATCTCGAACACACCTAATCAAATATAACATCCTTAGAACATTGGCCCTCTACTATTTGGGCCCCTTCTAGGATGTCGTCAAAGTACCTCTCCAGCTTCCGATGATCTTTGCCTTCGGGCGGGGCTGCGGTCGCCACATCGGTGGCCTTCATCTTCACCCATTGCATCTTGACGAGGGTGAAGGCCATCCGGGCACCCTCCATGCAGGTTGAACGCTTTATAGCGTCAATCCGGGGCCGCATGTCGACAAGACGCTTAACCAGGCTGAAGTAACTGCTAGGAACCGGCTCGGACGGCTAGAGTTGGACTATTAAATCCTTCATGGCCAGGCCAGCCACCCTATGAAGCTCCGTCAGCTGCTTCAGTTGGTCATTCAGAAGTGGCGGGTGTTCTGGCGCAAGGTATTGCAACCAGAATAACTTCTCCGTCGAGTTCCCCTCCTGGGCTCAGAAGAACTGTGTGGTATCGGTGTCACTCTTCGGAAGATCCGCAAATGTGCTTGGAGAACTCCACACTCATGTGAGCAAAGCATACCTCTGACCCCCAAAGATACTTTGCAAAAGAAAGGCCTTACCGGCCGCTATCTACCTCGCTTGCTGGGTCTCTTCGCGAGTGCTCAGGGGCTCGCTCCGTGCCTCTTTGGCATCACAGAGAGCCTTGGCAAGCTCGGAGGACTGGGCCGGAGTCTTCTGCTCTAAAGTCTCTCACTTGCTGATGGCATCCTTCAGCTCCTACTCTACTTTGGCCACCGAGCTTCATGTTGGACGCAAGCAACCTGCTCGGCCTCCAGTTAAGCAGCCACTTTCTCAGCGGCTACCTTATTCGCCTCCGCCTCTTTCTGGGCCTGTGCGAGGGCGCCTTTGAGGGTCTCGACCTCGGGTGTGCTAACTGTGATCATAATTGTGGGAGTCCTGGATTAGGGGGTCCTCAGGCGTCCGGTTTACTGATGTAGGACGGACTGATGGGCCGTCAAGATACAAGACCGAAGATCCTCTCCTGTATCCGGTGGGGACTCCCGCATGCATGGATGGCAAGTATATGTGTCCGGATATATTATTCCTCTCTGTAAAACCGACTTTGTACGAACCCTAAGACCTTTCGGTGTCTATATAAACCGGAGGGTTAGAGCGGAGGCAGGAAGAAGCGGAAAAAGTAGCCCGTCGGTCTGGCATGTACCAGTTTGTGGATGATGTCCTATACAGGAGAAGACCGGACGGTGTGAAATTGAAGTGTATTCCTCGGGAGGACGGACTGGAGCTGTTGACAGAGATACACGAAGGCATATGTGGCTCCCACATAGGGTCAAGAGCCCTTGCCGGCAAAGCATTCTGGCAAGGTTTCTTCTGGCCCACTGGCCTCCAGGATGCAATGCCACTAGTAACCAAGTGTGAAGCGTGCCAGTTTCATTCAGAGAAGCTTCATCAACCAGCCCAGGCTCTTCAAACAATTCCTCTTTCCTGGCCATTTTCGGTCTGGGGGTCGACATACTGATCCCCTTTCCCCGTGCTGTCGGGGGCTTTGAGTACTTGTACGTCGTGATTGACAAGTTCACAAAGTGGCTGGAAGTGGAGCCAGTGAGAAAGGTAACAGCACAGTCGGCCGTCAAGTTCTTCAAAGGACTCATTTGCCGTTTTGGTTTGCCAAATATAGTCGTCACCGGCAACGGCACATAGTTCACGAGCCGCACCTTCATGCAGTATATCCAAGACCTTGGCACCAAGGTTTGCTTTGCTTCTGTTGCTCATCCAAGAAGCAATGGCCAAGCAGAAAGGGCAAATGATGAAGTGTTGTGAGGTCTCAAAACAAGAACTTTTGATAGGCTGCGCAAGTGTGGAAGATGCTGGATTGATGAATTGCCAACGGTTCTTTGGTTAATCAGAACGACTCCAAATTGAGGCACTGGCCAGACACCCTTTAACCTGGTATACGGGGCGAAAGCAGTTCTCCCCACGGAACTCATATACGGGTCACCTCGAGTGCTCTCTTATGATGAGCTTGAGCAAGAGCAGTTGCGCCAAGATGATGCGATTCTCCTTGAGGAAGATCACTTTGAGCTGCTGCGCGAGCCGCTCGCTACCAGCAAGCCTTGTGCCACTATCATAGCCGCAAAGTTCACACCCGAAGCCTTGAGGAAGGCGACCTTGTTCTTTGGCGTGTTCAGTCGTCCAAGACTTCAAAAAGTTGACGCCAAAGTGGGAAGGCCCCTATCGGGTAATACGAGTCACCAGGCCCGGTGTAGTCCGCCTGGAGACCGAAGATGGCATTCCCGTAAACAACTCCTGGAATATCAAACTTCACAAGTTTTACCCATAGGGCGCGGTTGCCGGGGGCTCCGACAACCCTCTTTTTGTACTAGCCTTGCCGGCGAGGCATGTAACCCTATGTACAGAGCCAGGCACAGACCGTGTGCGCAGCCAGATAGCTTTTAGCATGTACAATTTACTGCTAGTTTCCATGTCTATATATATATATATATATGTATGCATGCCATGCCTGCCCAGGATATTGTGCTACATTAGATTCTAGCAGGTACAAAGGAACAATCAAGGCTCCGTGTCCCCATCCTCTCCTCCTTTCAGCTGCAGTAACAACACTCCGGCAAGAAAGTGAGAAGACTGCTTGGCACGTCGTCCCCGAAAACCCAACCAGATAAAGTTCATCTCCCGCCCATTCATGTTCGTAACTAGTGACATGTGCATTAGAAAACCCTGACACTCTATTTTAGACTCAGGTGATCCCATCCCTGACTAGAACGCTGCTTTGGTCGGGGTTGGTTGCAGTAACCTTTAGTAAAAAGAGGTTGGCAGGGGGCTGGACCTTGCGTCTGTAACCCGGCAGATGTAACTCTTCGATAGGCACAGAGGGCGCCGGCAAGATAGCTTGCCGAGGAAACTCATTTATCTTTATTAAAGGGGCGTTCCGCCTCTGCACAAACGTGTATGTGCATGAGTTCCCGGCAAAATCTTATCCTTTTCATTAATATGTTGATACAAGTACAGATGTTACAGAACATAAGCATGGGCTAGGAAGATTACATTTTCTAGAAAGTTAAGATTTGGCAAGTGCCTATAGATTGAAAAAAAGATAAGTGCCCCGTAATCCCCGTTCTTGCCCCTTTCCTCCCTAGGCACGACAGGCGAAGAAAGGTGATGGGCATGGGGAACATGGCGATGGAGAGCTTGACGAGGAAGCCCGTCGACCACCAACACCAGAGCCAGCAGGACACAACCCCCGGCAAGGTGTGTCACCGGGGGAGGGGCAGAGCATATGATGGTGCTGCCACCGATGGTCAGCTGGAGTCGGAGTCGTCGTCCTCCCGCCCGCTGCCGTCATCGTCGCTGGCGCTATCCTCATCGCCACTGTCGTTCGAGGGGGAGCTTTCATCGTAAATGGAACTCTCCACACAGCACCCTAAGAGGATTCTTGAGCTCCCGAAGACCTTGACGGAGAGCAAGCCATTCTCCATTAACTTAAAATGGAGAACATGCCCCTCTGAGAAGCTGTGGGCGCGTGCAAAAGTTTTCCACCCGCGGCGGAGGTACATGACATTAGTGCGTGGGAAGCCGACATTGACCCACGTGCTGCCATTCCCGCAGCCCTCATGTGTAGCCTGAAAGCCTGCGGCAGATTCTGCTCCATCACCCGAGCGAACGAGGTAGGGAGGCGAAGGTGGCTGCACACGCGATTGTACACCCGGATGGAGAACTCGAGTGGCTGATTTCCCACATGACCGTCCGTTGGAGGGGGAGCCGCCAGCGGAAGCGCAGCCGGCGCACCGCCCTATCCGCCCCTATCGCGGCGACCTCGGCCTTGTCCCCTTCCTCTCCCCCTAACGGCAGGCTCCGCTGCCGGAGGCTCCGGAGGGGGAGGAACACGCTGTTGAGCGGAAGCCCTCGTGAATGCCGTCAAAGCGCTATCACGCCCTCTCGCCATGACGAATAGAAGAAAGACACCAAGCAGAAGGAGCAGAAGAAGGTGAGTGTGGAAAGGCATCATCCCTCTCCCCTTTTATGAAAGGGCAGGGCCGGAACCTGGCCTCCCAGCCCAAAGGTCGGCCGCCCCACACGGCCAATGCGGCCTCCTGAAGCACGGGGAATCGAAACCGACCCGCTCCCCTAATCAACAAACGCCTGGTTTCCCGCCTCGGTGTTAATACCCGCGTCCTCCGCATCCACTGCCTGCCCTTCCCAAGGCATGGAGGATACGTGTCAGAGCGAAAGGGGGCATGAGGATAGGTGGGATGACCATTTTCCACCCCGTGATCGTGGGGTGGGGCGCCATGCAGGTTGCAACTCGAGTCCACTTAGTAAATGAGTAGCGCCCCTGCAGATTCCTTCTTTTTAATACGGGAAGCACGGACCGCCTCTTTACTATCGACTGCGAGATGACGCAAGCATGCTGAGGCCATCCCACGCACGACCCCCACGTCACGCGCTTGACGCGGATCATGGGGAAGCGCAATTGACAAGGAGATCGTGGAAGGTTAAGCCTCCGCCACGCGTGCCCGCGCATTGCTTTGGGCCTGGCCCAACTACGCCTTGCGCTCACGTGTGGCCCAGGCCCGTGGGCTCCTGTCGGTGTACAAAAGTACGGGCTCTTCTTGTACCCCTTACTTGTGCACGGGCAGTTGTAGCCACGCCTGTGGCCGGGCCCGGCAGGGCAACAAAATACAAAACACGAAGACTACCAAGACAGATACTCGAAGAACAAGGAGCAGAGGGCGAGCTGGACCTCCCCCGGCAACACCCTTGCCGGGGCGTCCTACGCAGCACCAGCAAGCCCATCACCCTTGGGGCTGAGAGTTCGGACACCATCGACAATGTTAAGACCAAGATTTGGGAACGCATGTGTGGTAGCTTGTAGATCCACATAAAGATTGACAGCCCACGGGTCCACGTGGGACTAGAAGACGAAGACCCCCGGCAAGACACTTGCCGGGGACGACTCCAAGGCCCCCGGCAAGCCTTGCTGGGGACGATCACTGGGCCGCGGCCAGACCCACACCCGGCAAGAGTTCGCCACCTCACTGTGACAGCCTGGATTTTGCCTTCTATCTTTTTCCGGACATTCAGTTTCCTTTGCTTTGGATTTGGAGTTTTGAATCAATTCAACACTTGGGCCTACCCTTGATTTTGACCTAAGTGATCCATCCACCTCTAACTGACCTTTTGTTCTCTGAAAAACTCCAACAAAAGCCCAATGGATATTTTTCATAAAAGAAAAATATTCATTTTCCTCCCTGAAAATCACTTCAGAGAAGTATGCTCCAAAGCAACCCGTATATTTCTTACTTCAAAAATCCCGAATAAATTCACAAATATTATTTGAACCCTAGGGCACCTTCCTGAGCAAAAATATTGCATAAATTTTTGTAATATTTCTGCTACAGGAAATCATTTCTGTTCTGGACAGAATGATCACTTTGCACAACAAGTATATTTTTGCTTGATATTTTGGGGCTGATCTTTTATGAGCTTGATTGCCTTCCTAAGAGATCACTAAACCCCAAAGCACAACCCTTAACTCTCGCTAGATTTTCCCTAATGAAGCTCACAAGTTTCTGTCCAGAAACTTGCCAGGAAGATAGCCACTCCCACAGTGCACCTGTGACCCAGCCAAACGTGCAAAACAACTAAAACCACTAAGGACTAGCTGCCAGACATGTTCTTTGAGCTTAGCTCAGCCTGATGCCATAGTTCACGCGGTGACCACGTTCGTCCAAGGGGGTTGGCATGCGTCCGACACGCACTCTGTGGCGCCAACTCCTCTGTTTCGCGTGTGCTCGCTGCCCATGCTGCAGCACCTTGCCAAACAGTGCCACCATCTTCGTTTGAGCCCCCTTAACTTCATCCTGGCACTCGCCGATGCTGGAGCTCGCCACAGCGAGCATGGGTACGGCACGGCCAATGCAACAGTGCTCCCGTGCCCCTATGCTTGTCGCGTACTTCCCTCCTGTGCTCGTCGTAGCTCGCCTACAGCTCCTGCATGACCTCTAGCGTCTTCCCCCTCTCTCACTGACGACATTCGTTGCCGGGAGAGGCTCCAGAGAACTCCGGCGAGCTCTCGATCCCCGCCTCGGCCTCGGCTATAAATAGGGCTCCCCCGAGCTCGTTCCTCTCCTCACACACACTCGTCACACCTCCACACCCCTATAGAGAGCCGCCGTCCGGCCGGGCATGCCTCTGGCCGCCGTCCCCGCCCTGAGCTCACCGGTGATCCCCCTGCTCTGCCCCCACCCTCCCCAGAGCCGCTCGAGCTCAACTGACCACTCCGGCGTGCTCGTGGTGATCCACTAGTGCGTGCTAGTGCTGTTGGAGCTGCTGGACTGGCCCTGCATCGCCGGAGCCACCATCTCTGACGAGCGCCGCCCGCTGCTGCTGCTGGAGAGCTCCATTCCGACCTTGTCTGGCCACCCCTAGCAACACTACGGGTACGGGCAAGTGTGCCTCGACCTCCTCTTCAATCCTATCCCTCTAGATCTCGTCGCCAGGCACTCCTCGCCGCAGAAAGCGTCGTCGCCGCGCCGCCCGCCTCTATTTCTCTCCCCGCCCCTCCGACCTGGTAGCTGGGGCACACTGTCAGCCACTCAGGCTGCACCCGAAGCGGTATGAGTGGTGGCGCCCTGACAGTTTACGCCTTCGACGTCAACCCCCTGGTTTTTCTTTTTAATTCGAATTTAGTTGAAATTTAACAAGAACTTTGACTAGCTGTAAGTTTTATTCTACAAGTCCAAATGAGTTGATTCTTTTTGCATTCTGTTCTTACTGGAAAATCCTAGCAGCACACCCAAGATGGGATTTTTCCTTGCTGCCTAGAATTTCTAGTAATTTTCAGAAGTGTTCTTGATATTTTTTTTGTCATTTGATTTATTTTCAGAAGGTGAAGCTTGTCTTGAAGGCATCCAGGAGGAGTGTGAAGCTCCTCTGCACTAAGGCAAGCCACAACAATATTATCATGGTGTCTTGGTAATATCTATGATTTTCTACTTGAATTTATATGATATTCATTGCATATAGTATTAAAAAAATGATGCTTGTGTTATTTAGTTTGCCATGATCAAAATGCTTAGTTAACAGAAATGAATGCTTGAACTAATGAGATATAGCTTGATTAGTTGATACAAGTAAATTTTGTCATGACTATGATATTATGATCATGAGTATTATTTTTACTATATGAAAAATGAGTTTTATTTGATAAATGCCAACTAAAGTGATGAGTAGAATTAACCAATAAGAAAGGACTAGAAATGTTGCAAGTTGAGTTTGTGCAAGTAGAACTTTCAATAAGGTTGATCTGTTATTATGAAGTGATATACGATGCATGATACACGGTTGCATAAGCATGGCATGTTGTGACTCGAGCATTTTTATTTTCAAGTTAAATCTAATAATAATTGAACTTGAACTTAAAGTTGGTCGGGTCATGGCGCCACTGAATCGGGCTGCCAAGTGCAACCACATTTGCCTTAGTATGGGGAGGTCGTAGTCGTTCCGTTGTCATGACTCTTGTCAGTGCCTCCAGCTAGGGAAGGTTATGGGCGTGTGTTACCCTGGCCCAGTAAGCAAACAAAACCTTGCGGACCTATTGTTGTCATGGTACCGTGTCCCCGTTTGGGACTGTTTATTTGCCATGACGGTGGTTGTTTTGCCTTTGGTAGGCTCGGTCACCCAGGACCGATCCCAAAGGGGAGTTGGTCGGAGTGTCCGTAAGAGTGTCATGGCAATGGGAGGGTTCTGTTGGAATGCCGTTGGTCCACCCGAATGGGAGTGCGAGGCCATGGGTTCCGTAGTGTGGGTAAAGTGTGCTACCTCTGCAGAGTGTATTAATCTATCGATAGCCGCGCCCGCAGATAAGGGCCCAGTTTGTAAGTAAGTCACACCATGGATCAACTTTCATAAATAATCTTGCACACTAAGTTGCTTGCATTGCACTGGTTGAAACTTGATGATGTTAGTGAGACTGACTGTTGTGGTATTACTTGTGATCCAGGAGTGATCACTGTTTGGTTACGAGGTAACCTGTTGAGCCAAGTATGGTTCTATCATGATCCGTCGTTATCACTGTTCGGTTGCGAGGCAACCTGTTGGTAAGAGAGTCTGAGTGACTCAATGTACAAGTTTGGTCAGTGCATGAATAGCATGTTGATATTTGCATTGAACTTGATTAAATGTCATGATATTGTTTGTCATTATGGTTTTGTTTGCTGTGAGCTTGCAAGTACATTCAATGTACTAACATGGCATGTTACGCCATATTTCAGGAAAGTCTAACTGGATCAGAGTGCTACCGTGTCTAGATCGTGTCCACATCGGTGTCCCTGTGCTTTGGAGTCCCGCTACGTCCTTGTTCCACTGCCATGTGGATGTCGTGCTCGAGGCCCCTTTATGTTCACTAAATAATGTACATATTGCTCAGCCGCACAGAGTGTGCCGCTTGGCCTTGCTACTTGATGTAATGTAACGCTATGCTTCCGCTAGTTTCAATAAAGTGGTGATTTCTGTACCAAGATGTTGTGTGTTGCCAGAAGACATGATCTCTGGGTTGGGAATGCAAGGTAAAATGGTCGCTCTGAGCCGAGGTTCCACACTCACCACCACTCTAGTGCGACCATCGGCGTGCCAACTAAGCAGATGCCTGCGTGGCGGTATGCAGATCTTCGTGGAGGCTTTACCATCACGCCAACACAGCAGCTAGTTAGCCAGCGTGGCTTTGCATTCCTTGTCAGCCTGGACGCGTGTCGAAGCAAGGAGGGGCGGCGACGGACAAGATGGCTTCTGTTGCCGTCCCCAATAAAGTAAGAGGGCACGTAGGCAGCGCATTAAATGTGTTTGTCCTGCGGTGCCAACCAATAAGCACGTACACTGTAGCTTGCTACCTCCTGTGTGCCACTGTGGCAACCCCTTTACATATAAAAGGAGGCCCAAGGCGTATAGAGAGAGGATTCGGACTTTTGGACCGTCCTCGCATCGTAGCTAGTCCAAAATCTCAAGAACACATAAATCCAGACAAGCAAGACTATGGTATTACGCATCTTTGTGGCCCGAACCTGGGTAAAATCCCCTGTGTGCTAACTGCTAGACCTGCTCTTCGTGCAGCTAATCCCCCGCCGAACATAGAAGGGATCCTTGTGACCCCATAGGTGTTTGTTTCCCCGACAACCTTGCTGCAATTTATTTTATTTGGTGTTTGATCTATCAATATTTACAACTCTCACATGTCCGTTTGCCAATTTCTGGCCCCATTGCCCGAAACGGATTGACAACCCCTTTAATATGTCAGGTTGCGACTATTTGTTATTTGTGTGCAGGTGTTGTTTACGTAGTGTTGCTTGGTTCTCCTACTGGTTTGATAACCTTGGTCTCATCACTGAGGGAAATACCTACCCTCGTTGTGCTGCATCATCCCTTCCTCTTTGGGGAAATACCGACGTAGTCCTAGAAGACATCAATCTGCAACACAGTTTTTAGTAGCAAAGTAGTATGGAAGTAATGGTAACGGTGGCAAAAGTAATAGTAGCAGTTTTGTAGCAATTGTAACAGTGGCAACGACTAAGTAAGTAGCAAAGATCAATATGTGAAAAGCTCGTAGGCAATGGATCAATGATGGATAATTATGTCAGACGGCATTCATCATGCAACAGTTATAACCTAGTGTGACACAGAACTAGCTCCCATTCATCAATATAATGTAGGCATGTATTCCGAACATAGTCATACGTGCTTATGGAAAAGAACTTGCATGACATCTTTTGTCCTACCCTCCCGTGGCAGCGGGGACCTAATGGAAACTAAGGGATATTAAGGCCTCCTTTGAATAGAGAACCGGACCAAAGCATTAGCACTTAGTGAATACATGCACTCCTCAAACTACGGTAATCACCGGAAAGAAGCCCAATTATTGTCACCTTGGGGTATGCGGATCATAACCCGTAATAGGTGTCTACAAGTTGTAAGATAGAATCAAGAAGACAAATATATTCATGAAAACATAAGAGGTTCAGATCTGAAATCATGGCACTCGAGCCCTAGTGACAAGCATTAAGCATAACAAAGTCATAGCAACATCAACCTCAGAACATACTGGATACTAGGGATCAAACCCTAACAAAACTAACTCGGTTACATGATAAATATCATCCAACCCATCACCGTCTAGCAAGCCTACGATAGAATTACTCACGCATGGCGGTGAGCATCATGAAATTGGTGATGGAGAAATGTTGGTGATGATGATGGCGATGGATCCCCCTCTTCGGAGCCCCGAACGGACTCCAGATCTGCCCTCCCGATGAAGAACAGGAGGCGGCAGCACCTCCGTATCGTAAAACGCGATGAATCCTTCTCTCTGATTTTTTCTCCCCGAACATGAATATATGGAGTTGGAGTTGAGGTCAGTGGAGGTCCAGGGGACCCACGAGGCAGGGGGCGCTCCCCACCCTTGTGGACAACTGGTGGGTCCCCTCTTGTTGATTCTTTCACCAATATTTTTTATTCATTCCAAAAATATTCTTCGTAAATTTTTTCAGGTCATTCTGAGAACTTTTATTTCTGCACAAAAATAACACCAAGGCAATTCTGCTGAAAACAATGTCGGTCCAGGTTAGTTCCATTCAAATCATGCTTGAGATGTATCAACTCCCCCAAGCTTAACCCATTGCTTGCAAGCAATTCAGTTGACAAACTGAAAGTGATAAAGAAAAGCTTTTACAAACTATGTTTGATCTTGTTGTTGCAAATATGTATAGCCAGCATTTAGGTTTTCTTCAAAGATTATGAATTCCCCATATTCACAATAACATTTAGGTCTCACATCTACTCATATCAATGGCATAATAAACTAGCGACCAATAATAATAAATCTCGGATGACAACACTTTTTCAAAACAATCATGATATGATATAACAAAATGGTATCTCGCTAACCCTTTCTCAGACCACAAAACATAAATGTAGAGCACCCCTCAACATCAAGGACTGACTAGACATTGTAATTCATGGTAAAAGAGATCAAGTCACAGTCATACTCAATATCAATTAATAACAATACACACAAATGACAGTGGTGCTCTCTAACTGGTGCTTTTTATAAGAGGATGATGACTCAGCAATAAAAGTAAATAGATAGGCCCTTTGCAAAGGGAAGTAGGGATTTGCAGAGGTGCTAGAGCTCAAGCTTTTAAAACAGAGATGAGTATAATTTTGAGCGGTATTGTCACGCCCAATATGCGACCCTATCCAAAAGGAACTCGAAGGTCCCACCAAGGATAGACCCGCATATTGAAACGCTTTTGCAAGGTGGATATCATTACATCAACATTGCATAATAGATGGGGATACATACAAAAGGCATACAATGCCACATGAATACAACATCACAATACATAAGAGCATCATTCGATTACAGATGAAACACAAATAGAAACTCAAACGACATCCACCCTGCTAGCCCAGGCTGCCGACCTGGAACCTATCCCCTGATTGAAGAAGAAACTGAAGAAGAACTCCAAGACAAGCAATCATCGCTCTCGCGTCATGATCATCGCAAAACCTGTACCTGCAACTGTTGTTGTAGTAATCTGTGAGCCACGAGGACTCAGCAATCCCATTACCATGGGTATCAAGACTAGCAAAGCTTAATAGGAAAGGAAGGGGTAAAGTGGTGAGGTTGCAGCAGCGACTAAGCATATATGGTGGCTAACATACGCAAATAAGAGCGAGAAGAGAGCAAGCGGAACGGTCGTGAAACTAGCAATGATCAAGAAGTGATCCTGAACTCCTACTTACGTCAAACATAACACAGAAACCGTGTTCACTTCACGGACTCCGCCGAAAAGAGACCATCACGGCTACACACACGGTTGATGCATTTTAATTCGGATCTGGTGTCAAGTTATCTACAACCGGACATTAACAAATTCCCATCAGCCTATAACCGCAGGCACGGCTTTCGAAAGATTATACCCTGCAGGGGTGTCCCAACTTAGCCCATGATAAGCTCTCGCGATCAACGAAGGATATACCTTCTCCCAGGAAGACCCGATCAGACTCGGAATCCCGGTTTACAAGACATTTCGACAATGGTAAAACAAGACCAGCAAAGCCGCCCGATGCGCCGACAAATCCCGATAGGAGCTGCACATATCTCGTTCTCATGGCAACACCGGATGAGACTAGCTACGAGTAAAACCAACCCTCAAGTTGCCCCGAGGTGGCCCCGCAGGCAGCTCAGTTCGGACCAACACTTAGACAAGCACTGGCCCGGGGGGGGGCTAAAATAAAGATGACCCTCGGGTTAGCCGACCCAAGGGAAGGGTATAGGTGGTGGTGAGGCAAATGGTAAAACCAAGGTTGGGCCTTGCTCGAGGAGTTTTATTCAAAGTGAACTGTCAAGGGGGTCCCATAAATCACCCAACCGCGTAAGGAACACAAAATCCGGGAACATAACACCGGTATGACGGAAACTAGGGCGGCAAGAGTGGAACAAAGCACCAGGCATAAGGCCGAGTCTTCCACCCTTTACCAAGTATATAGATGCATTAATAATATAAGAGATATTGTGATATCCCAACCAAAATCATGTCCACCATGGAGAAATCTTCAACTTCACCTGCAACTAGCAACGCTATAAGAGGGGATGAGCAAAAGCGGTAACATAGCCAAACAACGGTTTGCATAGGAAAGGTGTCAAAGGTTAGAGGTTCATGGCAATATGGGAGGCTTGATAAACAGGTGATAGGTAGCGCAGCATAGCGATAGAACGAAAACAACTAGCCTAGCAACGATAGTAGTGAGATCCAGGGTAGCGGTCATCTTGCCTGAAATCTCGCAAGGAAGAAGAACGAGTCCATGAAGAAGACGACCGGATGAAGCCAAACCAAGCGTGGACGAACGAATCCTCACGATCGCAACGAAACAGGAACTATCGAGAAGAAACACACAACATAGTAAACACACCACACATGAACAAGGCATGATGCACAACAAGCATGATGCATGACAAGACTACATGAAGCTACTCATGGCAAGAGATGATGCAAACAAGAGCAACACTTCAAGGCAAGTTTAAATGAGGCCGAGAACAACATATAACAATTCCGGTAAGTCCTCATATGCAAATTTCGAAGTTGGTCCAGATCTGAATAAATCTTATGTTCAAGTTGTTAAATAGCAAGTTAAGATGCACAAAGATGATCTACACGAGATTCTAGTCAAGTTACATATAAAGTTCATTTAGTTCGGAGCTACGGCCTAGAAGATATGAGCAAAACAAGTTAAACATGGCATTGATGCAAAATGCACACAAACATCAAGCAAACACCTCAAAACAAGGATGCAACATGATAATATGAAACTACATGCAACTCTAAGCAAGTTTCATATAGAGCACACTCAAAACGGAGCAACGGTTCAACAAACACACATGAAACAAGTTTAAAGGACAAGCTGTCCAAAACAGCAACTAGGCATATTGCAAGCATCAAAACAACATGCTACAGGACCTCAACAAGAAAACAAAAGGCATGGGCATGATGTACAGGTAAAGCATAACAAAACATGAACACTGCGCTATCTCCAGAAATCACTAGAACATGCTCAAACACACATGGCAAGATTGCAAATAATAACAGTTCAGACTTTGCAGAAAATAACATCAGGTTGCAATGTTTAGAGCTACCAAACAACATGTTACAGGAGCTTATAATGGCAAACAAAGGCATGGCATGGTTATACTCAAAGCATAGATCAAAAGTCCCTTAGTGATCGTAAGCTAAAAAGGATCAGAAAATATGATGGCACCCTTGTAAACATAGCAAGTTATAATACAGATTCATACATGGCAGAAACAGAATTATGAAGGCATGTTGGTGAGCTTGTACCAGTCACCACAGAGCAATACATGGCATGGCAAGGCAACAAACAGTAAGAAGGCATGTTTGTGAAACAAATCAAGGTAAGAACAAGTTCATAGCATGCAAGGATCAACTACAACAACCTTGGCAAAATTGAATAACACGTAAACAATCTGCCAGGAAACATTTTGAAGCAAAAGTAGAGCACGAAAATGACATGCTAGACTATTCCAAAATTGCAAGCAGGGGCATGAATGGATAGAGGATAACCATATGTCCAAAACACCCTTACTGAAGTATCTCAAAATATTGATGGATATCTCTGTAGCATCAAGTTTACATGGCATCAAAATAACAGCAGAACAGGGACTAAAATCAGCAACATCACGATGCCTAGTTTGCATGCTTGTGCTAGTCACCACATTGATCACAAAAATACATGGTAAGCACCTCTGTATAGATAGCATGGCATAGATCAAAACACATGTAGACATCAATCATGGCAAAAATGACAAAAGAGCAAGTTATTATAGTTTCAGCAGATTAACATCATGAGGCACTCTTGGAACAATGATTCAGTCATCTAGATGAGCTCAAATGAAAATGATGCAATGGAATGAAATGATGTACTCGTTGAGATGAACAAATTGAGATATTACACGCATGAAACGGAGCTACGGATGCAAAGATACAATGCGATGAACATGGCATGATAATGTCAAAAATCTGGGACTGTAAAAATCGGGGTCAACCTTCGGGCTGGATCTGGATCCGGGGCGCGGATCTCGAGGATCGCCGGAGTGGTGCCGGCGGAGCCGCCGGAGATGAGGGAGACGGCGGGGCGGTGAGATCCGGCCGGATCCTCGCCGGATTTGGCCGGGACGAGGAGGAGGCGGGCGGCGCCGGCGGAGGGAGAGACGAGAGGCGGGGCATGTTGGGGAACGTAGTAATTTCAAAAATTTCCTACATACACGCAAGATCATGGTGATGGCATAGCAACAAGAGGGGAAAGTGTTGTCCACGTACCCTCGTAGACCGTAAGCAGAAGCGTTAGCACAACGCGGTTGATGTAGTCGTACGTCTTCACGATCCGACCGATCCAAGCACCGAACGTACGGCACCTCCGAGTTCAGCACACGTTCAGCTCGATGACGATCCCCGGGCTCCGATCCAGCAAAGCTTCGGGGATGAGTTCTGTCAGCACGACGGCGTGGTGACGATGATGATGTTCTACCAGCACAGGGCTTCGCCTAAACTCCGCGACGATATGACTGAGGTGGAATATGGTGGAGGGGGGCACCGCACACGGCTAAGGAATGATCCGTAGATCAACTTGTGTGTTATGGGGTGCCCCCCTGCCACCATATATAAAGGAGGGAGGGGGAGGTGCGGCCGGCCCCCTTGGGGTGCGCCTGGAGGAGTCCTACTCCCACCGGGAGTAGGACTCCCCCCTCTTGCCTTGGTGGAGAAGGAAAAGGGGGGAGGGGAAAGAGGAAAGGGGGGCGCCCCCCCCCTTCCTTGTCCTATTCGGACTAGGGGGAGGGGGCACGCGGCCTGCCCTGGCCGGCCCTCCTCTTCTCCCTCATGGCCCACTAAGGCCCATTAACCCCCGGGAGGGTTCCGGTAAGCCCCCGGTGTTCCGGTAAAATCCCGATTTCACCCGGAACCTTTCCGATGTCCAAACATAGTCTTCCAATATATCAATCTTTATGTCTCGACCATTTCGAGACTCCTCGTCATGTCCGTGATCACATCCGGGACTCCGAAAAAACTTCGGTACATCAAAACTTATAAACTCATAATAAAACCGTCATCGTAACGTTAAGCGTGCGGACCCTACGGGTTCGAGAACTATGTAGACATGACCTAGAACCATTGTCGGTCAATAACCAATAGCAGGACCTGGATGCCCATATTGGTTCCTACATATTCTACGAAGATCTTTATCGGTCAAACCGCATAACAACATACGTTGTTCCCTTTGTCATCGGTATGTTACTTGCCCGAGATTTGATCGTCGGTATCCAATACCTAGTTCAATCTCGTTACCGGCAAGTCTCTTTACTCGTTCCGTAATGCATCATCCCGTAACCAACTCATTTGGTCACATTGCTTGCAAGGCTTATAATGATGTGCATTACCGAGAGGGCCCAGAGATACCTCTCCGACAATCGGAGTGACAAAACCTAATCTCGAAATACGCCAACTCAACATGTACCTTCGGAGACACCTGTAGTACTCCTTCATAATCACCCAGTTACGTTGTGACGTTTGGTAGTATCCAAAGTGTTCCTCCGGTAAACGGGAGTTGCATATTTCTCATAGTTACAGGAACATGTATAAGTCATGAAGAAAGCAATAGCAGTATACTAAACGATCAAGTGCTAGGCTAACTGAATGGGTCATGTCAATCACATCATTCTTCTAATGATGTGAACCCATTAATCAAATGACAACACATGTCTATGGTTAGGAAACATAACCATCTTTGATTAATGAGCTAGTCAAGTAGAGGCATACTAGTGACTATATGTTTGTCTATGTATTCACACATGTATCATGTTTCTGGTTAATACAATTCTAGCATGAATAATAAACATTTATCATGATATGAGGAAATAAATAATAACTTTATTATTGTCTCTAGGGCATATTTCCTTCAGGGCGCTCGGGGCGGCTCGGGCGCGGCCGTCCCGCGGTGGGCGGCGGCGGCGGATGGGCGGTTGAGGTGGCTGGGCGCCGAAGGGAGGCGACGTGCGGCGGCGGGGCAGCGGGCGCGCCGGCGGCGAAGCGCGCCAGCGGGCGCGCAGCGTGCGGGTAGCTCGGCGACGGCGGGGCCGCGGGAAGCGGGCGGCGGTGGACGGGCCTCGCGGGCTCGTGGGCCGGCATTGGGGAGAGCGGCGGCGCGCCACGTGGCGCGAAGCGATTTGTCCGGTGGCACGGGCGGACGTGTCCGGCCGTCCGGATTTTTGTCCGGCGGCGCGAGGGGAGCGGGGAGACTAGGGTTTCGTCCGGATTTCGGGGAAGGGATCTATATATAGAGGTAGGAGGAGCTAGGAGACTCCAAATGAGGAGCGGTCTTCGCCCACACGATCGTGATCGAACGGCCGAGAGCATGGAGAGGAGTTTGCTGGGTTTTGGGCCACTTTGAAAGGGTGTTGGGCTGCAAAGAGAGAGAGGCTTTTGCGGTTACCCGGTTAACCGTTGGAGTATCAAACGACCTCCAAATGGCACGAAACTTGACAGGCGGTCTTCCGGTGCTATACCAAGGCCACTTGGCAAGCCTCGGTACATTCCGAGAATGTTTAACACCTGCTCATGAAGAGAGACGAAAGGGGAACGCCGGAGGGCATAGGAGTGCCGGATTGCAAAACGGACAACGGGGAAAATGCTCAGATGCATGAGACGAACATGTATGCAAAATGAAATGCACATGATGACATGATAAAATGCAACACGCAAGCAAATGACATGGCAACGACGGTGAGTAACTGGCAGACACCTGGCGCATCGAATCCGGGGCGTTACAGGTATGCTTTCATTGTCAACATAACAACCAAGAGATCTCGGCATCTTCCGTGCTAGATACATTATAGGCAGTTCCCAAACAGATGGTAAAGTTTTTACTCCCCTCCACCAACAAGCACACTCCACGATTGGTCTAAAACAATGGGTACCGTCCATACCAAAACAGTCCTGGGGGAGTTTGCTTGAAATTATATTTTGATTTGTTTGAGCATGGAACTGGGCATCCCGATTACTAGCCTCTTTCTCGTGAATGACAAGTTAGTAAACACTCATCATGAGAATAACCCACCTAGCATGGAAGATTGTAACATCCCAATTTTCTATTTGGATGTTATACATAGATCATTCATATGCATTTCATATATTATTGCATTTTCGATTCTATTTGGTTGTGATCCAATAAATCTTAAGCAACTCAAGGACCCAAGGAGAGAGTTGGAGGTTTCATATAATTTTCATTTTTGAATTTATTCAAATTTGAATAGTGGATCAATTTACTTTCAACAAATTCTTTCCAAATATTTCAAAAACAATAACAATAATTAGAGAAGATAAAATGACTTCTTCAAACTAGAGGAGAAATGTTGGAAAAGAATTTTAGAAGTCAAATTATTTTATTTGAATTTTATTTGCAATTTTATTCGGTTGAATTAGAGAAAAACATGCATTTTTAAAAATTGCATTTAGTCCAAATATTAGGCAGGGATGGTGAAAATTGTTTCTGGAATTTTTAGGATTTTTATTTTATTTATTAGGATTTTTCTTTATGGCACTGTTTTTTTAAAAGGTCGCACACGCCGACTAGGCCGGCCTAGCCGAGCCAGGCCTAGGCCCAACCGTCAACCGCCATTGCCCCGACCTCGTGACTGTGCCGGACTCCCGCCAGAGTCCGAGCATGCCCCGCGGCCGCGCCCCCCTACCCAAGTCACCCCCCGGGCTTTAAAAGCCAACCCCGTCGACCCCTTCCTCCCTCAAGTCTCCACTGCCACCCAAGCCGCCACCGCGTCGCGCCGTCGCCGCCGCCGCACCCGCACCTCGCCGCCGCTTGTTGCTGTTGCTGCCGCTGCGCCGCCGCCGCCATCGCCAAGCCCCACCGGAGCCGCCACGCCCGGTTCGCCAGTTTATTTTCGTTTTTTAATAGTTCGGTTTAGTTAGATCGATCGGTTTATTCTTAGTAGATCGGTTAAATAGCGAGTGTTCACCCATTAGAATCTATTAACGGACGAGTTCATTCGTTAGTCTCTGTTAGCGGATTCGTCCCGATAGATTTTTCTTTTTCTGTTTATTTTCGCCCAGGGACCTATCCGCAAATACTTTTATCGTGATTTAGCCCCTAATCTTCAAACTAGCGTAACTTTTAGCTCGTTTATCCAAATTAGTTGAAACCAACGCCTAATTCTTCATAACGATCCCCTCTATACAGTAAACCAACTTGAACATGATTTTGACAATTCAAAGTTTTAGTTTAGTCCAGAGTAGCATCCGATCTTGTTTTGTTTGCTTCTTGAGTTTCGTAGCTCCGTTTAAGTTGATTCCTTTTGCAAATCATAGCTAATGACATATACCTACTTGTTAAGATCTAATTCACATAAAAATAATGTTGTTAGAATTGGTTTTCTGTTTAGAATAGTTATTTTCTTGTTTGGGTTTTATTTGGATCTTTTCTCGATTTCTTTTTGCATCGTTTGATTGATTGCTTATGTATGCTATCGTTTGTCTACGCTAGATTTTCCGGAGTGCGAAGCTTTTTATTACGAATCTCTAGAGTTTTCCGATCGTCATCAAGGCAAGTTACACTTTGATCATACTCTTCTTTACCCAGTTTTTACTATGCATTAGTTTTGCCCCTCAAATATTTGCATGAGTAGGATTGGGAACATGTGGTTTGGTTGTAGTACTTGAGGTAGGAACCTAATACCTTTGATAACCCCAGGAATATATGTTATGCTCAATTATTGCTTAGCCATCCTCGTAGACAGGAATTAGATCGTGATGTACATGGAAGTTGTGAGGGATAATAATTTTGGATAACTTTAAGGTGGCAACTTTAATACACATCTAGGTGGATTGGTTGGGGCACCTGGAGAATCCAGTGCTAGCCCGTTTGGGAAATCCCAGAGTACCCGTGTGATTTTTCCTCAGTTCGCCACCCAGGCTCAAAGGGATCATATGATATTTCATGCCTAGGAACTTCTGTGTGCAGCCACAAGCCATTATGGGCTCTGGCGTAGTTGCGTAAGTTGTATGAGCTCTTGAAGAGGTAGGCTAGAAGATGTATGGGAAAGTAGGTGTACCGGCCTACCCAGAGTAGAGAGTTAATGCTTCAGAAAGACTATGTCTCGATCTTCCGATCATGGATGCGGTCGAGTCTTGTGGGGAAAAGTGCGCAACCTCTGCAGAGTGTATAAACTAATCATGGTTACCCGTGTCCCGGTTATGGACATCTTGAATATCTAGAAGTGGATATTATTGTTGATCTCATCACTCAATAATTAATGAATTGGGCTTAATGATGATACTTGTTTAATGTTGGGATTTGAGTTGGAGGAACCTTCTCAAATATTGGTTTAACTTGGTAGTAAATAATTTTTTTTCCTTTGTTGTAGGGAAAAATTAGCTTTATGCAAAACATTAAACTTAGAGCCTCCACCAGTCAACTATGCATGTAGATATAGTTCTTGCATTCATTGCTTTACAGTGTAACTCTGCCAGCATATTCAATGTGCTAACCTACACCGCTGCAATGTCTCATGTTGCAGACTTTACCGACGACGAATAAGGTGTGATAGGTCGTTGTCATGCACTCAGCTATGCCATTGGAGTTGATGGACTCATTTATGTTTGAAGCTTCCGCAGTTATTTAGTTTAGATGGCCATCAGCCATATTATTGGTGTAACAAATACTCTTTTTGAGGACCTCGATGTAATAAGTGTGTGACTGAACTCTATTATAATTCCTCAAGTACTGTGTGTGTTAGCATACCGATCCAGGGATGACACTTAAGCACAGAGACTTCAGTCCATTGGGATCATGGTCGCTACGAAGATATTGATAGCCCCCAGTTACTACATGAGCGACTCGAGCATACAAAACAGGTTATTGTTTGAAGGTTTAGAGTTTGGCACATGCAAATTTACTTGGAACTGCAGGTAAATACCGCATATAGGTAGGTATGGTGGACTCATATGGAAGAACTTTGGGGTTTATGGAAGTGGATGCATAAGCAGTCTGCTTAGTACAAGTGAAGTCTAGCAAAAGATTGAGGAGCGACCAACTAGAGAGCTACAACAGTCATAAACATGCATTGAGATTAACCAACATTGAGTGCAAGCATCAGTAGGATCTAAATCACCATGAACATAAATATCGTGGAGGCTATGTTGATTTTGATTCAACTACATGTGTGAATATGTCCCAAGTCAAGCCACTTAAATCACTCAAAGGAGGATACCATCCTATCATACCACATCACAACCATTTTAATTTCATGTTGGCATGCAAGGTAAACCATTATAAACTCCTAGCTAATTAAGCATGGAATGAGTAACTATAATCTCTAATTGTCATTGAAAACATGTTTCATTCATAATAGGCTGAATCACGAATCATGAACTAATCATATTTACAAATACAAGATAGGTCGGGTTCATACCAGCTTTTCCTCATCTCAATCATTTGATCATATATCGTCATTATTGCCTTTCACTTGCACGACCGAATGGTTGTTGGGGAACGCGGTAATTTCAAAAAAAAAATCCTACGATCACGCAGGATCTATCTAGGTGATGAATATCAACAAGAGGGGAGAGTGTGTCCATGTACCCTCATAGATCGAAAGCGGAAGTATTTAGTTAACGCGGTTGATGTAGTTGAACGTCTTTGCGATCCAACCGATCCAAGCACCAAACGTACGACACCTCCGTGTTCAGCACACGTTCAGCTCAGAGACGTCCCTCATACTCTTGATCCAGTTGAGTCCGAGGGAGAGTTTCGTCAGCACGACGGCGTGGTGACGGTGATGATGAAGTTACTGGCACAGGGCTTCGCCTAAGCACGATGATGATATGACCGAGGTGTGTAACTGTGGAGGGGGGCACCGCACACAGCTAAAACAATTATCAACTTGTGTGTCTAAGGGGTGCCCCCTCCCCCATATAAAAAGGAATGGAGGAGGGGGAGGGCCGGTCTTCTATGGCGCGCCCAAGGGGGGGGAGTCCTACTCCCAGCGGGAGTAGGATTCCCCCTTCCCAAGCTAGAGCAGGAGAGGAAGGAAGGGGAGAGAGGGAGGAAGGAAAGGGGGGCCGGGCCCCCATCCAATTCGGATTGGGCTTGGGGGAGCGCCCCCTCCTTGGACGCCTCCTCTTCTCTCCCACTAAGGCCCAATAAGGCCCATACACTCCCAGGGGGGTTCCGGTAACACCCCCCCCCCCAATACTCCGGTAAATGCCTGAACTCATCCGTGACCATTCCGATGTCCAAACATAGTCGTCCAATATATCAATCTTTATGTCTCGGCCATTTCGAGACTCCTCGTCATGTCTGCTCACATCCGGGACCCCGAACTACCTTTGGTACATCAAAACACGTAAACTCATAATACCAATTGTCATCGAACGTTAAGCGTGCAGACCCTACGGGTTCGAGAACTATGTAGACATGACCGAGACACGTGTCCGGTCAATAAACAATAGAGGAACCTGGATGCTCATATTGGTTCCTACATATTCTACGAAGATCTTCATTGTTCAAACCGCATAACAACATACGTTGTTCCCTTTGTCCTCGGTATCTTACTTGTCCGAGATTCGATCGTCGGTATCTCAATACCTAGTTCAATCTCGTTACAGGCAAGTCTCTTTACTCGTTCCATAATACTTCATCCCTCAACTAACTCATTAGTCACAATGCTTGCAAGGCTTATAGTGATGAGTATTACCGAGAGGGCCCAGAGATACCTCTCCGAAACACGGAGTGACAAATCCTAATCTCGATCCGTGCCAACCCAACAAACACCTTCGGAGACACCTGTAGAGCACCTTTATAATCACCCTTTTACGTTGTGGCATTTGGTAGCACACAAAGTGTTCATCCGGTATTCGGGAGTTGCATAATCTCATAGTCTGAGGAACTTGTATAAGTCATGAAGAGAGCAGTAGCAATGAAACTAACACAATCATAATGCTAAGCTAACGAATGGGTCATGTCCATCATATCATTCTCCTAATGATGTGATCTTGTTCATCAAATGACAACACATGTCTATGGTTAGGAAACATAACCATCTTTGATTAACAAGCTAGTCAAGAAGAGGCATACTAGGGACTATATGTTTTGTCTATGTACTCACACATGTACTAAGTTTCCTATTAATACAATTCCAGCATGAATAATAAACATTTATCGTGTAATAAGGAAATTAATAATAACTTTATTATTGCCTATAGGGCATATTTCCTTTAGTCTGCCACTTGCACTAGAGTCAATAATCTAGATTATATAGTAATGATTCTAACACCCATGGAGCTTTGGTGCTGATCATGTTTTGCTCGTGGAAGAGGCTTAGTCAACGGGTCTGCAACATTCAGATCCGTGTGTATCTTGCAAATCTCTTTGTCCCCCTTCCGACACTTGATGACGGATGGAATTGAAGCGTATCTTGATGTGCTTGGTTTCTTGTGAAATCTGGATTCCTTTGCCAAGGCAATTGCACCAGTATTGTGACAAAAGATTTTCATTGGACCCGATGCACTAGGTATGACACCTAGATCGGATATGAACTCCTTCATCCAAACTCCTTCATTTGCTGCTTCCGAAGCAGCAATGTACTCCACTTCACACGTAGATCCCGCCATGACGCTCTTCTTGGAACTGCACCAACTGACAGCTCCCCCGTTCAATAAAAATAAGTATCCGGTTTGTGACTAGTATCCGGATCAGTGTTAAAGCTTGCATCGACGTAACCGTTTACGACAAGCTCTTTTTCACCTCCATGAACGAGAAACATATCCTTAGTCCTTTTTAGGTATTTCAGGATGTTCTTGACCGTTGTCCAGTGCTCCACTCCAGGATTACTTTGGTACCTCCCTACTATGCTTATAGCAAGACATACATCAGGTCTGGTACACATCATTGCATACATGATAGAACCTATGGCTGAAGCATAGGGAATAAATTTCATTTTCTCTCTATCTTTTGCGGTGGTCGGGCTTTGAGTCTGACTCAACTTCACACCTTGTAACACAGGCAAGAACCCTTTCTTTGACTAATCCATTTTGAACTTCTTCAAAACTTTATGAAGGTATGTGTTTTGTGAAAGTCCAATTAAGCGTCTTGATCTATCTCTATAGATCTTGATGCCCAATATGTAAGCAGCTTCTCCAAGGTCTTTCATAGAAAAACTCTTATTCAGGTATCCCTTTATGCTATCCAGAAATTCTATATCATTTCCAATCAACAATATGTCATCTACATATAAGACTAGAAATGCTACAGAACTCCCACTCGCTTTCTTGTAAATGCAGGCTTCTCCAAAAGTCTGTATAAAACCATATGCTTTGATCACACTATCAAAGAGTTTATTCCAACTCCGAGAGGCTTGCACCAGTCCATAAATGGATCACTGGAGCTTGCACATTTTGCTAGCACCCTTTGGATCGACAAAACCTTCCGGTTGCATCATATACAACTCTTCTTCCAGAAATCCATTCAGGAATGCAGTTTTGACATCCATTTGCCAAATTTCATAATCATAAAATGCAGCAATTGCTAACATGATTTGGACAGACTTAAGCATCGCTAGGGTGAGAAAGTCTCATCGTAGTCAACTCCTTGAACTTGTCGAAAACCTTTCGCAACAAGTCGAGCTTTGTAAACAGTAACATTACCGTCTGCGTCGGTCTTCTTCTTATAGATCCATTTATTTTCTATGGCTCGCCGATCATCAGGCAAGTCAACCAAAGTCCACACTTTGTTCTTATACATGGATCCCATCTCATATTTCATGGCCTCAAGCCATTTCGCGGAGTCTGGGCTCATCATCGCTTCCTCATAGTTCATAGGTTTATCATGGTCTAGTAACATGACTTCTAGAACAGGATTACCGTACCACTCTGGTGCGGATCTTACTCTGCAAGACCTACGAGGTTCAGTAGTTACTTGATCTGAAGCTTCATGATCATCGTCATTAGCTTCCTCACTAATTGGTGTAGGAATCAAAGGAACTGATTTATGTGATGAACTACTTGTTGGGGAAAGTAGCAATAATTCAAAATTTTCTACGCATCACCAAGATCAATCTATGGAGATTCTAGCAACAAGATCAATCTATGAGTATCTTCATACCTTTGAAGATTCTAAGTGGAAGCATCACTAGAACGCACATAAGGGAGTCGTACTCGCGGCAATTCAAATCGCGGAAGATCCGATCTAACACCGAACGGAAGGCGCCTCCGTGTTCAACACATGTACAGCCCGGGGATGTCTCCTACTTCTTGATCCGGCTAGGGGAGAGGATAAGTTGAGGGAGAGCTCCGGCAGCCCGACGGCATGGTGGTGGAGCTTGCAGTTCTTCGGCAGGGCTTCGCCAAGCACTACGGAGGAGGAGGTGGTGTTGGGGAGGGAGAGGGCTGCGCCAGGGGAAGGGTATGGCAGCCCTCCCACCCCCCACTATTTATAGGTGTAAGGGGAGAGGGGGCTGAGGGAGTCCTGGATTAGGGAGTATCCGGACAGTCAGACTATATACATCGTCCGGACTATTGGAGCGTGAAGATACAAGACTCAAGACTCCGTCCCGTGTCCGGATGGGACTCTCCTTTGCGTGGAAGACAAGCTTGGCGATCCGGATATTGTATTTCCTACCTTGTAACTGACTCCGTGTAATCCCTAGCCCTCTTCGATGTCTATATAAACCGGAGAGGTTGGTCCTTAGAAGGCCGATCACAACTACAACCATAATCATCATAGGCTAGATTCTAGGGTTTAGCCTCTACGATCTCGTGGTAGATCTACTCTTGTACTACTCATATTGTCAATATTAATCAAGCAGGAAGTAGGGTTTTACCTCCATCGAGAGGGCCCGAACCTGGGTAAACATTGTGTCCCTTGCTTCCTGTTACCATTAGCCCGAGACGCACAGATCGGGACCCCCTACCCGAGATCGGCCGGTTTTGACACCGACATTGGTGCTTTCATTGAGAGTTCCTCTGTGTCATCGCTGCAAGGCTTGATGGCTCCTTCCATCATCGTCAACAACACGGTCCAGGGTGAAACTTTTCCCCCCGGACAGATCTCTGTGTTCGGCGGCTTCGCACTGCGGGCTAATTCGCTTGGCCATCTAGAGCAGATTGACAGCTATGCCCCTGGCCACGAGATCAGGTTCGGAAACCTGAACTACACGGCGGATGTTCGCGGAGACTTGATCTTCAACGGATTTGGGCCTGTGCCAGGAGCACCGGACAATCACGATGACCACGACTTAGACCTGCTGTCGGACAATGCTCGGGATATCACCCCTGCAGTAGCCCCGGACCTAAATCCGGAGCAGGATGCTTTGCCTAAGGATGGAGGGATTGGCCCCGCCCTGCAGGCTGCACACTCATCGACGGTGGAGCCGAACACAGGTATCACCTCTGAGGAAGCCTGTGACTCCGGACCCCCGGACTCGTATCCGGTTGTTGGTTCCAGTCCGCGCACTCCCAAGCCAGCCGAGCCAGGTTGGGCCCGGGTAATGGAGTTTACCGCCGTGGACATCTTCCAGCAACCGCCCTTCGGCGACATGCTGAACTCGTTAAAATCTCTCTCTTTAGCAGGAGACTCTTGGATGAACTATGTCTGGCTCGAGTGGGAAGCAAGCGACGAAGGAATTCGTTGCCCACCCACCACCCACTTCATTGCCACGATTGATGATTTAACCGACATGCTCGACTTCGACTCCGAAGGTATCGACTATATGGACGACGATGCAGGAGAAGATTCAGAATATCCGGGGCGCCGGACAACTACCTCGTCACACGATATATACATGGTGGATACGCCCAAGGAGGACGATAGTGATGATCCGGAAGATAAAACCCTCGGGCAAAAGCCAAGACGACGGCGCAGACGCCGCTCAAAGTCCAGCAACATTAAAAATAGCGACAAGAGCGCCAGAAAGATCGACATACCAGTCAACTCCGAAGGCAACAACGACCACATGGACCCAATGATGGAGCAGGATGAGCCAGGTCACGCCGAACCCAGTTCGGAGCAGACGCCCGATCATAATGATCCCGAAGGACGAGTTCAATAAACTGCCCCGGGACAAGAACACAGTCCGGACGATGACGCATTCATCATCCCGGAAAAACGCATGGAACGTGATAACCTCCACAGAAGGCTTATGGCCACAGCGAGAATTCTAAAGAAGCAGAAGCAATGGCTAAAAGCCGCACAAGAAACGCTCAATCACAGATGGAATAAAGTGCTAGACACTGAAGAAAGATACGGCGACGATCGCCATACAAAGAGCTATCCAAAACGCAAGCTACTGCCAGAATTCGACGATGAGGCCGTTCCACCAAAGAATAACATGACCAGGAGGCCAGATGTACCGCTTCATAACCGCAACAGAGCGGCTACCGATGCCGCGCACTATCTATGTGAGCACCTGGATAAGAAAGCCGGCACGGCCGGATCCATCTACGGATCTAAAGGACACACCCCGGCGAGGGACTATGGTCACCAAAATGATCATACCAGCCAAATACCAGTTCGGAATAAACACCGGACACAACAACAGCCGACGGCATGCCACAACACGTCCAGATACAAAGGGGCTGCTCACCCCCTATGCCTCACCGAAGAAGTGCTAGACCATGAATTTCCACAAGGTTTTAAACTTGTGAACATAGAGGCATATGACGGAATGACAGACCCAGGGATCTGGATCGAGGATTTTATCCTGCATATTCACATGGCTCGTGGGGATGACCTCCATGCCATCAAATACCTTCCCCTCAAGTTGAAGGGACCAGCTCAACACTGGTCGAAGAGCCTCCCCGAAAATTGAATTGGGAGTTGGGAGGAACTCGAGGATGCTTTCAGGGCCAATTTTCAAGGGACTTATGTCCGGCCTCCGGATGTGGATGATTTAAGTCACATAATCCAATAGCCCGGAGAGTCCACCCGCAAGCTGTGGAATAGATTCCTCACTTAGAAGAATCAAATTGTCGATTGTCTGGACGCCGAAGCGTTAGCGGCATTCAAACACAGCGTCCGTGACGAATGGCTCGCCAGACACCTCGGCCAAGAAAAGCCAAGGACAATGGCAGCCTTAACAAGCCTGATGACCCGCTTTTGCACGGGTGAAGATAGCCGGCTAGCCCGTAAAGGCACCAGCGACCCAAGCACATCCGAAATAAGGGATGGCACCGGGAAGCCACGACGTAATAAAAACAAACGCCAAAACAAGGAAGAGAGCCCAGACAACACAACGGTCAAAGCCAGATTCAGGGGCTCTCCAGACGATCAGCAAAAGAAGCCATTTAAAGGCAGTAGAGAGGGACCGTTCGGTCTGAATAGAGTCCTTGACAGACTGTGCCAAATTCATGGCACCCCCGACAAACCTGCAAACCACACGCACAGAGAGTGTTGGGTCTTCAAGTAGGCCGGCAAATTAAATGCCGAACACAAGGGAAGGGAAACACCAAGTGAAGACGAGGACGAACCTCGCCAGCCAAACACTGGGGGACAAAAACATTTCCCACCAGAGGTTAAAACAGTAAACATGATCCACGCGATTCACACATCCACGAGAAGGCACAAACGCGCGCTCAGAGATGCGTACGATATAGAGCCCATCGTACCCATACCTAACTACTGGATGGCTTGTCCGATCACCTTTGATTACACGGACTGCCTAACTAGTATTCGGCACGGAGGATCAGAGGCCTTGGTGCTTGACCCAATAATCGATGGATACTGTCGGTGTCAAAACCGGCGGATCTTGGGTAGGGGGTCCCGAACTGTGCGTCTAGGTGGATGGTAACAGGAGACAAGGGACATGATGTTTTACCCAGGTTCGGGCCCTCTTGATGGAGGTAAAACCCTACGTCCTGCTTGATTGATATTGATGATGTGGGTATTACAAGAGTAGATCTACCACGAGATCAAGGAGGCTAAACCCTAGAAGCTAGCCTATGGTATGATTGTTGTTATTGTCGTTGTCCTACGGACTAAAACCATCCGGTTTATATAGACACCGGAGAGGGCTAGGGTTACACAGAGTCGGTTACAATGGTAGAAGATCTACATATCTGTATCGCCAAGCTTGCCTTCTACGCCAAGGAAAGTCCCATCCGGACACGGGACGAACTCTTCAATCTTGTATCTTCATAGTCTTGGAGTCCGGCCGATGATGATAGTTTGGCTATCCGGACACCCCCTAGTCCAGGACTCCCTCAGTAGCCTCTGAACCAGGCTTCAATGACGACGAGTCCGGCGTGCATATTGTCTTCGGCATTGCAAGGCGGGTTCCTTCTCCGAATAATTTGTAGAAGATTGTGAACACCAGGATAGTGTCCGGCTCTGCAAAATAAATTCCACATTCCACCGTAGAGAGAATAATACTTACACAAGTTCAATCTGCTGACATATTTCGTGGCGTGACGTCACACCACAACCAAGCCTTTACTCGGAGCATTTTTATTATACCGCCTCAGCGCGTTTAGCGAAGCGGTTTCCTTGGCACGTCTTGTCGAAGCAGAGATCGTGTTCCCCTTATCCCGGGATTCTCATCAATACGGACATGGGTAACCCAACCGCGCCATTGATTGCAGCGCTTGGGAGAAAAGCGAGTTTTACCAGGCCGGTGGGGACGCATAGTTTTGTCTGCCCATATATAAGGGGATAAGGATCCACCTTTTTACCTACGCCTTCTTCCTCCTTTCCTTATCCATCTCCGCGCACTCGAGCTCCAGCGCCCAAGTCCGCACATCTCGCCTCGACCCTCTCCAGCCATGTCCGGAGCAGGAGGCAAGTGGATGGCCTCCTCCGTTACGGAGGGGCACATCGAGAGGCTGCGTGGCGCCGGATTCCTGTCCAGCGACATTGCGCACCGGCTCCCCGACAAGGGGCAGCTCATCCCCACCCCCAGGCCCCATGAGATGGTGGTTTTCCTTCCCCATTTCCTCCGTGGACTGGGCTTCCCACTTGACCCCTTTGTCCGGGGGCTCATGTTCTACTACGGCCTGGATTTCCATGATCTGGCCCCGAATTTCATCCTCAACATCTCGGCGTTTATCGTCGTGTGCGAGGCTTTCCTCTGCATCCAGCCCCACTTCGGCTTGTGGCTCAAGATCTTCAATGTCAAGCCGAAGGTCGTAAAGGGGAATCAAGCGGAATGCGGAGGCGCCATGGTGGGCAAGATACCCAACGTTACTTGGCTCGAGGGCGCCTTCGTGGAAACCATCAAGGGGTGGCAATCGGGGTGGTTCTACATCACCGAGCCGCGTGACCCTAAATGGGCAGTGGCCCTCGAATTCAGATCTGGCATCCCCACACGGCTCACCTCTTGGAAGGAGAGTGGCCTGACTTGGGGCAATTCGGAGGAGCTGACCGGACTCCAAGCCTGTATCCAGAAGCTGGTGGACAAGAAGCTCAAGCTCGTCAACGTAGTCCAGGTCATGCTCATCCGCCGGATTCTCCCGTGCCAACAATGGGCCTTTAAATTGTGGGAGTTCGATCCGGCTCAGCACCGAACCTTGAGCGGGCTCTTCGACACTAGGTACGAAGATGCCTGGAAGGTGCTTTTAAGGGCGCCGAGGCTCCCGCATCTGCTACCAAAGATCGCGGATTCCGCTCGCAGCGTCAGGCTGACGAGGTAAATGATTTTACCCTTTACGGGATACTTGTGTTCCATAGTTTGACTCTATGCGGGATCTAAACTCCCTTTCCTTTGACAGGACTGGCTGAAGAAGGCCGAGCAGACTAACTGTTCAGCCCGCTTGCCAGAAGACCCAGTGGATGCCCATCTGGCGGGGCTGCTGGTTCCGGCACCCCATGTGGTGCCGGAGAATAAGGCCAAGAAGGAGGCCACGGGTACTTGAAAGAGTTCCCGTTTTCAGGTGTCTAATGACTCCGAGGCGGACTCCTCCCCCGAGGAAAAGGAGGAGAAGAAAAAAGCCTCTCCCCCCAGTGGGGGGAGGGAAGAAAAGGAAGGCCTCCCCAGCTAGGGAGGCCGAAGGGTCCAAGAAGGGAAGGACTCTTCCCCCGGACTATTCCGCCAATGCCGGTGACGTTGATGAGGATTGGCCTCCAAGGGCCAAGCCCCTAGCGAGATCGTAAGTATCCGGACTCCCGAATGACTTCATGATTTTTCTGTTTGCCACTTGGTGTCTTTCTAACGCTGCATACAACCCTGCAGTCCGCCCAAGGACGATCTTCCCGCTTCGTCGAGCGGGTCCTTGGGCTCGTCGGATGTGAATAGCACTTCACTTCCAACCGCCTCCTCTCCCCGCGACGCTGACGACGTCGAGGTGGGATCCCAGAGAGGGACCCATCCGGAGGAGGAGGATCCAGAGGTGGCACAGGGCGACCTCCCGGACTTCGTGCCGGACTCTGCAACAGAACCTGTAGTGGTTACGGAGTCCGGCGGGCGGTCCCTTCGTAAGAAGGGCAAGACCGTGGCACCGGCGGCCTCCATCCAACCAGAGGCGCCGGATAACTTGCTAGAGGCGCTCAACGGCGCTTCCATCAAGGAGGAACACCGCACTGTCATGAGTGCGGTGATTCAGAAGGTCCAGCTCGCCAAAAGTAGGCTGGCCGAAGCCTGCAGCAGCCTTCTATCAGGCTTTGAAGTAAGAATATTAATATATGTAAAATAGTACCGCATAGACAGTAGCCCCTGATGCTTAGTTCGGTGTTCAGAAAGAAAAGCCGGACTGAGGATCTAAAAAGATATACGCAGGAGTCATAAAAAATATGTCGATATGGGATTGCAGGCTACCCTGCTGACCTCTGCCGCACTAACTGCGGAGGTCAATGCTTTGAAGCAAAACCTCGAGCGGTCTGAGAACGAGCTCGGCCGTGCCAAGAAGCAGCTCGAGTACAAAGAAGGTGAGTAGCACCTTATTAAAGTTGTACCTTACAGAAAAGGATTTGGTTGCAAAAAGAATGACAAGGATAACATGGGTATTGCAGGGGCCACAAACGAGGTGGCGACCCTGAAGGAGGCGGTGTCCGTGGCCGAACGTAATGCGGCCGCGGAGCGCACCGAGCGAGAGAAGCAGGAGGCGCGGGTGGCGGAGGTACGGCAAGAGCTCCAGGCTCTCATGGAAAAACATGAGAGTTTGGAGCGTGACTCGAAGACTCGAGAGTCCGAGCTTGCATCGGCTCTTGAGAGTGCCAAAGCCGCTAAGGCCGAAGCCTACAAGGCCCTCCAGGAAATCGAGGCGTTGAAGAAAATAGCGTCGGGTAAGGCATTTTTCATGCAAAGCAAGCATGTGGATGTGGATTACGTGTTACTTACCCGAATTCGGAGCTCTCCAGGAGCGTTCGCAGATCTGCCCCGCAGCGTGTCCGATGCTGCCGCTTTCTACAGGGCCGAGGAGGGGAGCTCGACGGAGAAGGTCTTCTGGTCTCAGTATGCTGAGGCCGGACATCCGGTTCCCCTTAGCGACCAGCTGAAGCAGCTGGTCGAGCTCCACAAGGTGGCCGAACAGGCCATGAAGGGCCTCATAGTTCGGCTGTGGCCCAATGAGGCCATGCCTGGGAGCTACTTCGGCCTGGTGCGGCGGCTGGTGGATGCGTGTCCATGGGTTGAGGTCATCAAGCGATCCGCCTGTATTGAAGGTGCCCGTCGGGCCCTTGCCCGTGCTAAGGTGCACTGGGGCAAGATGGATGCTGAGAAGCTTGTGACGGACGCGCCACCGCCGGGCAAGGAGTATCGCACGCCCGAGATGTATTACAAGAGTGTCCTGAAGGGTGCCCGCACTATTGCGGGTGAGTGCTCCAATAATGTAATATTTGAGTAAACTCGCATTTTGTTATCCTGTGCGCAGAAAACTTTGTTCATATGCGCTAAGCAACGCTTGTTGATTTAAAATATTACCTTCTGTGCGGCTGTTTATCAAATCTGAGAGATGGCAAGTCGTCGGCTTCAGCCCCCATGCCACGAGTGCTGGGGTGTTCGGTATAAATTTGAGCACTCTTGTTCCCATATTTGGGTCCATCTAGGGAGGCGCTCAACACGACGAACTAGGCAACCGGACTTATAATGCTTGAACACTCTCACTTAGCCATAGAATTCTATAATTTTAAATTTCGGCGAAGCCCCTAGTGTTCGGAAGGCCGAATTCGGGGCGCTATCCACGCCTGGGCCGGACAAAGCCGGTTCCTCGCTCTAAGCGGCATAAGTCTTTAGGGACTCGAAAAAACCTCTCGAACAGCGACCGGCTCTCGCCTCATCATGACGGTCAGTTTTAGCTTTCTCCACTGAGGCGTTAGCCCAGCTCAACTGGGGCGCAATCGCAGTGGTTCTCCCAGTGCTACCTTAGCCGATACAACGGAACGTAAGGTACCAAAACATGGGAGCCGGGCAAACCCAACTATTGACCCAAGACATGATTCGGAGCTGATGCATATAATGCTATAAGTTCGGGGTGCCGCACTTGTGAAAGTGTTCGGACTTATCACACCATGATGTGGGGAACATAAGCCCCTGGTGTTTTTAGCCGTACCAAAGTGTACGGATGCAACATGTCGCAAATGAACATATGTATAAGAAAGAAATGCAATTATAAGCAAAAAGGTGCTGCATTGTTTTATTCAAGAAGTACTGCTATGAATGCAGAACGATACAAATAGTGCGATAAGCAAGGGACGGGACTATTAAACATGTCCCCCTCTAGGGGTAGGCTACGGAGTGATGTATAAAACAGATTTAATGCTCGTAAGGGAGACCACCTGGATATTCGTCGCAGCCTTTCTCCTTCCCTGGCTGTTGCATCGTGAGTTCGGCCGGTCTACTGCCGGACAGGGCCTCTGGTAAACGGAGTCCTGTGGGTAAGAAAGAAAAAGGAAAAAAAAGAAATGACACACTTGGGAGCCCCTGATGTGGTTGAGCCGCATTCTGGGCCTGTCGTGGTCGTGCCCCTTCCCCTATGCCCATGGTATCTCCAGAGCGTATTGATGTACGCGAAGGACAAGTCTTGCAATCTTGCGAGGGCTGGGGTTGGGGTCGCATTGCTACGCGTGCTCGGAACGCGCCAGGTGGTCTTGTTGTAGGTTACTTCGGGCGCGTTTGGCCGTGTCCGGTCGCTTAACGGCCGGACTCGAGAATTGCCTTAAGAGGCTGCATTGTACTTCTGCCGCGAGAGCCGCTGTATGTTCCTCCGTTCGGAGGGAGCGCTCGGTGTTTCCGTTGACCGTGATGACTCCTCGAGGGCCTGGCATCTTGAGCTTGAGGTATGCGTAGTGCGGCACCGCGTTGAACTTTGCAAAAGCGGTTCGTCCGAGCAGAGCATGATAGCCGCTACGGAACGGAACTATGTCAAAGATTAACTCCTCGCTTCGGAAGTTATCCGGGATCCGAAGACCACTTCCAGTGTGACTGAGCCCGTACAATTGGCCTCTACACCTGGTATGACGCCTTTGAAGGTCGTCTTTGTGGGTTTAATCCTTGAGGGGTCTATGCCCATCTTGCGCACTGTGTCCTGATAAAGCAGGTTCAGGCTGCTGCCGCCGTCCATCAGGACTCTGGTGAGGTGAAATCCATCGACGATTGGGTCTAAAACCAACGCGGCGATCCGCCGTGGCGGATGCTGGTGGGGTGGTCCCTTCGATCAAAAGTGATCGGGTAGGAGGACCATGGGTTGAACTTCGAGGCGACTGGCTCCATTGCGTATACGTCCCTGAGTGCACGCTTCCGCTCCCTCTTGGGTATGTGGGTTGCGTATATCATATTCACCGTCCGCACTTGTGGGGGAAAACCCTTCTGTCCTCTGTTGTTCGGTGGTTGGGTCTCTTCTTCATCATCGCTATGCAGACCCTTGTCATTGTTTTCGGCAATTAGCTTGACTGCCTGCTTGAATACCCAACAGTCCATGTTGGTGTGGTTGGCTGGCTTTTCGGGGGTGCCGTGTATCTGGCACGAGCGATCGAGTATTCGGTCCAAATTGGACGGACCCATAGTAGTTCTTTTGAATGGCTTCTTCCGCTGACCGGGTTTCGAGCCTCTGAATCCGGCGTTGACTGCCGTATCCTCATTATTGTCACCATTAATGCGGCGTTTATTCTTGTTGCGACGTGACCTACCATTGCGATCCTTGGTATCCGGACTGCCGGAATTTTTGCTGAGGTTGTTGCTGCGAGCTAGCCAGTTGTCCTCTCCCGTGCAAAAGCGGGTCATGAGTGATGTGAGGGCTGCCATGGATTTCGGCTTTTCCTGTCCCAGGTGCCGGGCAAGCCACTCGTCGCGGATGTTATGTTTGAAGGCTGCGAGGGCCTCCGCATCCGGACAGTCGACGATTTGATTTTTCTTAGTTAAGAACCGTGTCCAGAATTGTCTGGCCGATTCGTCTGGCTACTGAATTATGTGGCTTAGGTCGTCAGCGTCTGGTGGTCGCACATACGTGCCCTGGAAGTTATCAAGGAATGCGGCTTCCAGGTCCTCCCAACATCCAATTGATTCTGCTGGCAAGCTGTTAAGCCAATGCCGAGCTGGTCCTTTAAGCTTGAGTGGGAGGTATTTGATGGCGTGAAGATCGTCACCGCGGGCCATGTGGATATGAAGGAGATAGTCTTCGATCCAAACCGCGGGGTCTGTTGTGCCGTCATAGGATTCGATATTCACGGGTTTAAACCCTTCGGGGATTTGATGATCCATTACTTCGTCTGTGAAGCATAGTGGGTGTGCGGCGCCTCTGTATTGGGCTATATCGCGACGAAGCTCCAACGAGCTTTGTCTATTGTGTTCGGCCCGGCCGGACTTACTGTGTCCGGCGCGACGGTTGTCGTCACGTATCATGGGGCGCCCACGCGATCCGTAGATCGATCTTGATTGTCTTGCCTTATCCTCCAATATATCTCGCAAGTCCGGAGCATTCCCCTGTGGCCTTGTGCTGTTCGAGCGATGCCGGGGTACGGTTCTAGTGAAGGGCCTAGAGGCCTCTCTGTCGCGGCCACGAGGTGGCCGGTCAGCCGTATTGTGCTCTGGTGATGCAGGTTTATATGCCTCCTCCTCTAATCGGGGGAGCAACTTGCGTTTGGGGTAGCTTTTGGAGGGGCGTTCGAGCTCATGCTCTTCGGCCGCCAGGACTTCCGTCCATCTGTCGGCTAGCAGATCCTGATCAGCTCTAAGCTGTTGCTGCTTTTTCTTGAGGCTACTTGCCATGGCCATAAGCCTGCATTTGAAACGCTCTTGTTCGACGGGATCCTTAGGCACGACAACATCGTCGTTGTCAAGGCTTGCCTCGTCTTCAGAGGGAGGCATGTAACTATCTTCCTCTACCTCTTCGTCTACCGCCCTCTTGTGAGGGCTGGCATCTCCGTCCTCCTGCACTGAATCTTGCTAGAGGGGGTTGTCTTTGGCACTGTCTGGGGTATTATTATCTCCGGTGCCGGAATCGCCATTCTTGCTGTGGCGGGATTTAGAGCGGCACCGCTGATGCCGGCGCTTGGGCTGTTTCTTGGAGGGGTATTCCTTCGTTGTTCCTTCGTCATTCCCATCATTTGGGATATCCACCATGTATATGTCGTATGACGAGGTGGCCTTCCAGTGCCCAATAGGCGCTGGTTCTTGGTCGTCTCCGGCATCGTCGTCCATACCGTTGATGTCTTCGGAATTGAAGTCTAGCATGTCGGTTAGATCATCAACAGCGGCTACTAAGTGGGTGGTGGGTGGGTCTTGAATTTCTTCGTCGTCCGCATCCCAACCGTCCTGACCGCAGTCCGACCAGGGCTCTCCTGATAACGAGAGATATTTTAGCGAGCTCAGAATGTCGCCAAAAGGTGAGTGGTTAATGATGTCCGCGGCGGCGAACTCCATGATCGGTGCCCAATCGGATTCGATTTGTGGGGGCGCGGGAGGTTCGGAGTCCGGCACCTGGGATTCACGAGCTTCAAAAGGGAAAAGTCAGTATTCGGCTCTATCGCCGTAGAGGTTGCAGCCCCCGGGGCGGTGTCTAACCACCCGTCCTCGATCTGCACAGCCGGCTCCGAATCGAGGGTCGGAGCGGACTCGTGTGCGGCCTCCAGAGCACTGTCCGGCCGCAGAGCTAAATCATGCCCATCGTGACAGTGCGGCGCGCTCCGTTGTGGCTCGAATCCATTGAAGATCAAGTCTCCGCGGATGTCAGCCGTGAAGTTCAGACTTCCAAATCTGACCTGACGGCCAGGGGCGTAGCTTTCGATCTGCTCCAGACGGCCAAACGAATTGGCCCGCAGTGCAAAGCCGCCGAATATGAAGATCTGTCCGGGGAGAAAAGTCTCACCCTGGACCGCGTCATTGTTGATGATCGAAGGAGCCATCGAGCCTATTGGTGACAACACAGAGGAACTCTCAATGAAAGCACCAATGTCGGTGTCAAAACTGGCGGATCTCGGGTAGGGGGTCCCAAACTGTGCGTCTAGGTGGATGGTAACAGGAGACAAGGGACACGATGTTTTACCCAGGTTCAGGCCCTCTTGATGGAGGTAAAACCCTACGTCCTGCTTGATTGATATTGATGATGTGGGTATTACAAGAGTAGATCTACCACGAGATCAAGGAGGCTAAACCCTAGAAGCTAGCCTATGGTATGATTGTTGTTATTGTCGTTGTCCTACGGACTAAAACCATCCGGTTTATATAGACACCGGAGAGGGCTAGGGTTACAAAGAGTCGGTTACAATGGTAGGAGATCTACATATCCGTATCGCCAAGCTTGCCTTCTACACCAAGGAAATTCCCATCCGGACACGGGACGAAGTCTTCAATCTTGTATCTTCATAGTCTTGGAGTCCGGCCGATGATGATAGTTCGGCTATCCGGACACCCCCTAGTCCAGGACTCCCTCAGATACCATCTCACCCACATCCTCATGGATGGCGGTAGCAGTCTCAATTTAATATACGAGGACACTGTCCGCAGGATGGGGATAGACCCATCCAGAATTAGCCAAAGCAACACCACCTTTGAAGGGGTGATACCAGGCGTTGAAGCCTACGGTAGGGGCTTCGTCGTACTGGAGGTAACATTCGGCTCCCCACGCAACTCCAGAAGAGAAGAACTACTCTTCACCATCGCACGCTTCCAAAGTGGCTATCATGCATTGCTTAGAAGAACGGCCTTCGCCCGCTTCAATGCATTACCGCACAAGCCTACCTTACACTCAAGATGCCCGGTCCACGTGGCGTCATCACCGTTAACGGAAACACAGAGCGCTCTTCACGCGTAGAGGAACACGCGATGGCCCTAGCGGCCGGACTATAAGCGGTCTCCAATATCAGGAAGCATGAATGGTCATTAAGACCACAGACACGGTTAGACGAGTCTGACATCCTAGATAAAACTGAACCAGGGCACCGTATATGTAATCCCATAGAGGACACCAGGGGCTATAAATACTTAATATAGCCCCACAATTGGCCCAACCTTATTGGCAGGCCAACGTATTACACTTTTACTATCCATCACATACTTACGTTGTACTCTCCTACACGAGTTTTCTTTTTTACAGACAACATTCGCGTGATACCCTTTCAGGATACGGCACAACGGAGACAAAGGCGCAGACGTGCAACAGGGCCCCACTCAAAAGGTTTCTCTTTAGATTAAGCCCCTGTGTAAACCTTTTCTATTGCCTCTTGTTGTTTAAACATCCCATGGGTTCCATACCCACAAAGGATACTGCCGTTATTGGCATTTTGCCACGACAGACTAATGCACGTACCTGGAAATACAGGATTTATAATGAATGGGCATTCTTCAGCCCATTTTCTGCTATAAAGTTCGAATACTTTCGGGAGTGTTTAGCGTCACGAGTTTGGCCTTATATGCATCAGCTCCGAATCATGTCTTTGGTCAAATGTTGGGTTTGCCCGGCTCCTGAGTTTGCCGCCTTACGTTCCGTTCTTATCGGCTAAGGCGGCCAAAGGAGAACTACTGCGATTGTGCCCTGGTTATTCCGGATAAGAACCTCAATAGAGAAAGCCAAAAACTGATAGTCATGATACATCGTGAGACTGTTCAACCACTCGAAGACTTACCGGAATCCTTAGGATTCCTCTGCATTAACGAAGGGTCGTTTCCCGGCCATGTACATATGCGCCCGTATTCAGATGCATGCAAAAGTACCAGGGGCTACATAGTAGCCCCACTGTCAAACTCCTATGGCTAAGTGAAAGTGTTACAGCTATATAGTCCGGTTGCCTAGTTCGACGTGTGATCACCTCCTTAATGGACCAAGACGTTGGAACAAGTGTGATTATGCATATTTTTCGCGAACACCCCCGCATTATATGCGTGGGGGCTGAAGCCAACGACTGCTAACTTTCAGAATTACACATAGACATAAAAACGGCCGCACTGGAGGCACAAATAATACTTTCAGGCACAAAGTATAAATATAGCCCCGTAATCAAAATAACATTGTTTTTTCAATGATTCGATTTGTCACTCGAAAACCACATTCTTCGAGGACTGCGCCCCTATTAAGCAGGCACCTTCTGTTACCTGCTCCAAGTAGTGCTCGGCCGAATACTGGCCTCCCGCCGGATTCTGGGTCGCCACAATGGTGGCCTCCATATCTGTCCAATAGGCTTTAACGCGGGCAAGAGCCATTCGTGCACCCTCTATGCACGCCGACCTTCTCATGGCGTCGATATGAGGCACGGCCCCAAGGAATTGTTGCACCAAACCGAAGTAACTATTCGGCTTGGGCCCCTTCGGCCAAAGATGGTCTATTACAGACCGCATTGCAAGCCCGGACACCCTATGAAGCTCCGCTACAGCAGCCATCTTCTCACTTAACGGCAGCGGGCGCGCAGGAGCATTGAATTGCGGCCAGAAAAGCTTCTCCACTTCCTTATCACCTTGATCCTCGAAAAACTTGGCTGCATTAGCTGTACTCTTCGCCAAGTCCGCATACGAATCTGCAGGACTCCAGTGCCCATCCAGGGGAGCATACTTCGGATCCAAAAACTTCGTCCGCAGTAAGTAGGAGCCCCCAGCCGTGATTTTACCGGCCTGTTGAAGCTCCTCCCGCACACCCCTGACCTCGGTCCGCATTTCCTTGGTGGCATTAAGTGCCTTGTTCAAGTCAGCCGAACTAGCCTTATTCTCCTTTTCAAGGAGTTCACACCGGTCGGCGGCATTTTTCAACTCCACAGCCATTTCGGCTATCTTTTCCTCGCTCCGGCGATGACCATCCTGTTCGGCTCTCAATTCTTCGGCCACCTTTAGGGCAGCCGCATTGCTAACCCAAGCTTGTTCCTTGGCCTGGGCAAGTTCCGCCCTCACGGCTTCCACGGCAGCAGCACCATCTGCAGTACAAACACATTGCATTAATATTATGACCCTCTCATATTTTTCTATACAATATAATAAGGAAAGCAGAGCACATACCTTGTGACTCGTTCAGCCGCTCGTGCACCAGCGTGATATCGGCATCAATAGATCCGATCTGCCTCCTTTGCTTGGCAACTTCAATGGACTGGTCGGCTGGCGGACCCTTAGATACCTACGCATATGTACAGCGCCATCATTACTATATGATCCCCCGTTTGCCGCCTAGGGCGGGCAACTAGAGTCTCAGGGGCTACTATCCATATGGAGCACACCTAGCGCGTGCCTCACAGCCAAAAAATAGTGTATTTTTTCACTACATACCTCAAAGCCTCTGAGCAGGGTCGTAAATACTTCATTCAAACCGCTTGTAGCAGATGACATCTTCTTGAGCACCATGCTCATTAATGAGCGGTGCTCCTTCGAGAGTGCAGCTCGCTCTAGAAGGCCTGTCAGTATGTCCGGCCAGACATCGAACTATGTCGTACCCTTCTCATCGCCCCCCGTGGGAGCCAAACGCTCCGGGCTCGGGGCGGCTCACGTGTTAGCTTCCAGATTTGGCAGATCCGGACTCCTCCGTGATGACACCTCTGTGTCGCCCGCTTCATGAGGCGGAGAGGTGGGTGGGGTCTCGCTCTCCATCATCTCCGGAGGAAGATCCCCCGAAGACGAACTCTGTTGAGAAAAGCTACTAGCCGGACTGCAAAGGACGAATCCTGGTTATTAATCTCGGAGAAACGCAGTACCTTCGAATTAACGATTAACTTACAGCTCGGTTGAGGGCTGGCACATTGGCGGGCATGATGCGGTGAGGACGCCCGTCGGGGCAGAGCTCCCCGGCGACATTTTCTTTCCCTGTTTGGGCATCTCCATCTCCAAGTCTTCGGAGGCGGCCCTTTTCTTCCCGCGCGGGGAGGTGGCCTCGGATTCCCCTCCCCGGCTATCCTCCCTTGGGGAGGAAGCAATTCCCCCGGTCGAGATGCGCAGTGTGTGAAGTTCGGCTTCACTATCCTTTCCTTCGTCCTTCCCTGAGGGCATTTTGCTGAGCACCCGGCCAAGCATCTTGGCAACGGTTGGACCAGGCGAGCCTTCGGGAAGTGGCGCCGGACACCTGATTCTCTCTGCCTTGCTGAGCCATTCCTGGCCATGGAGAGTTTTCAGAATAAATACTATGACAAATAAAAACAAAGTGTCCGGTTTTAAGGTTCCTTACTTGGGCATCTAGGCGATTGCAGCTTAGGACCGCATCCTCGATGGTGTCCGGACACTTTACTTGTGGTCCGAAGAATAATTTACACATCCCTTCGAGCTTCAGGCCGAAGAAGTGCTTAATAGTCCGTGGGCCCTCCAGATTGAACTCCCACATCCGGAGAGGCCGACGTTTGCATGGCAACATCCATCGGATTAGCATTACTTGAATTATCCTGACAAGGTTAATGTCCTTCTCAAGGAGCTCCCGGATACGGCTCTGCAGTATTGGAACATCACTGGTGGGCCCCCAATTCCATCCTATGCCAGTCCATGACGCCAATGGTGATGGAGGGCCCGAGCAGAACTCGGGGGCGGCCACCCACTTTGTGCCTCTGGGAGCCTTGACATAAAACCACCTCTGTTGCCATACATCGGATACTTCTGGGAAAGAACCCTCAGGCCAGGGGGCATCCGCGTTCCTGCTTATTATGGCACCTCCGCACTCTGCATGCCGCCCCTCGGTCATCTTCGGCTTGACATTGAAGGTCTTGAGCCATAAGCCAAAGTGTGGAGTGACGTGGAGAAAAGCCTCGCACACAATGATGAACGATGAGATATGGAGGATAGCGTCCGGAGCTAGATCATGAAAATCCAACCCGTAATAGAACATGAGCCCCCTCACAAAGGGATCAAGGGTGAGGCCCAAGCCGCAGAGGAAGTGAGGAACAAACACGACGCTCTCAATGGGCTCCGGTGTAGGGATGATCTGCCCTGCAGCAGGAAGCCTGTGCTGGATGTCGGCGGTCAGATATCCGACCTCCCTAAGCCTCACAATGTCCTCCTCTTGGATCGAGGAGGCCACCCACCGGCCTTGGGGGTTGGATCCGGACATATTGGAGGATTTGGGGTGTTGGAGCTTAGGTCTCGGGTGTTAGAACTCGAGGTGCGAGAAGGCGCAAGGGAGGTGGAAAAGAGGCATCGGCCTCAGCCCCTTTATAAAGGGGGTGAATATCAAGAGTCCTCAGCGTGACCGCATGAGGCTTATCTAAAAGCACACGGAGTCATGCCAACGGTCGTCGTGGGGTTACACACGCCCATATTGATGGAAGATCCCGTAATAAGAGGAACACGATCTCTGCTTTGGCAGGGCGTGCCAATAAAACCGCCTCGCGACGTGAGTCGAGGTGGGGCAAGAAACGTCAGTTCGTGTTGGACCAGGCCACGATGCAAGGGCACGACGTACAAAGATTGCCAGCAGATCAAATTTATGCTATGTTCCCTACAATAGTATGTGAGGATCATCTCGCAGGTCCAGACACGGTCTACGTGTTCGATAGTTACTTTGGAGTATTCGGAGATGGAACCCGCCTTGCAATGCCAAAAACAAGACTGCGCGCCGGACTCATCATCATTGAAGCCTGGTTCAGGGGCTACTGAGGGAGTCCTGGATTAGGGGGTATCCGGACAGCCGGACTGTGTACATCGTCCGGACTATTGGAGCGTGAAGATACAAGACTCAAGACTCCGTCCCGTGTCTGGATGGGACTCTCCTTTGCATGGAAGACAAGCTTGGCGATCCGGATATTGTATTTCCTTCCTTAACCGACTCCGTGTAAACCCTAGCCCTCTCCGGTGTCTATATAAACCGCAGAGGTTGATGCTTAGAAGGCCGATCACAAATACAACCATAATCATCATAGGCTAGCTTCTAGGGTTTAGCCTCTACGATCTCGTGGTAGATCTACTCTTGTACTACTCATATCGTCAATATTAATCAAGCAGGAAGTAGGGTTTTACCTCCATCGAGAGGGCCCGAACCTGGGTAACATTGTGTCCCTTGCTTCCTGTTACCATCAGCCTGAGGCGCACAGATCGGGACCCCCTACCTGAGATCCGTCAGTTTTGACACCGACAGGGGTCGTCCCCCTTAGATCTCATCTAAGGGAGGGGGGTGGCAGCCAAGGGGGGTGCTTGCCCCCCAAATTGGTGGGGGGGGGGCGCCCCCACCCCCTAGGGTTTTCAACCCTAGGCGCCCTGGGGCCTTGGGGGGCGCGCACTAGCCCACCAGGGAATGGTTCCCACCCTTTGTTTCAGCCCATTAAGTCCCCGGGGGAGGTGGCCCCACCCGGTGGACCCCCGGACACCTTTCGGTGGTCCCAGTACAATACCGGTAACCCCTGAAATTATTCCGGTGACTGAAACTTGACTTCCCATATATAAATCTTTACCTCCGGACCATTCCGGAACTCCTGTGACGTCCGGGATCTCATCCGGCACTCCAAACGACATTTGGTAACTGCATACTAATTCCCATAACAACTCTAGCTTCACCGAACCTTAAGTGTGTAGACCCTACGGTTTCGGGAATCATGCAGACATGACCGAGACAGCTCTCCGACAATAACCAACAATAGGATCTGGATACCGATGTTGGCTCCCACATGTTCCACGATGATCTCATCGGATGAACCATGATGTCGGGTATTCAAGTAATCCCTTATACAATTCCCTTTGTCAATTGGTACTTTACTTGCCCGAGATTCGATCGTTGGTATCCCAATACCTTGTTCAATCTCGTTACGGGCAAGTCACTTTACTCGTTCCATAATGCATGATCCCGTGTGTCGGGGAAACTGATCCACGCACACCTATGGGGCCGGCGGACCGTGGCCCCTTTCGGTTCGGCAGGGGGGCGGAGGTCGCACGAAGAGCAGATCGAGGCGAAGCACATGTGCCGTTTACCCAGCTTCGGAGCTCTCCGGAGAGATAATACTCCTACTGCTGCTTGTCTGATTCTATTCTGTTTTTGCTCGAGGGTGAGCTAAGTGTTTTTCTGGCTTCCGAATGAGCCGAACCCCCTCTATGTTGCGCGTGGGCCTCCTTTTATACGCTAAAGGGGTCACCGACAGGTGGCAACATAGACAAGGGTACAAATGTAAAAAGAGAGGTGGTTGGTACAGTTACTTGTACAGTGTATCCTACCTAACCCTGACGGCAGGGGACAAAGGCATTAAATGCCCGTCTGTGTCGCCCAAACAGTGCAGAAAAAGGACAGTCAGGGGCGCCACCGCTCGCCACGATGGCAGTCTTGTCAGCTTCGCATGCCACCGCGCACCGCTGGCTGCACAGCCTCCCGCCACGCGCGCCTGGAAAGGCCCCCAGAGCGACACGTTGGTGGATGTGCTGGAGCGTGGGTACAGAGTGGCCGCCTGCCGCGGCAAGCGCCTTGCCGCGGCCGTCGTCTTGTCGCGCCTGGAAGCTTGTCGCCCACCAGGCCTCGAGATGCCCTGGTCGGTCTTCCCGGCAAGCTCCTCTTGCCGGGGCCTTGTTGCCTTGCCGGGACGCGTGGCGCGTCGCGGCAAGTTCCTTAGGATGCCTTGGTTGGCCTTCCCGGCAAGCTCCTCTTGCCGGGGCCTCGTCTCCTTGGCTTGAATACTTTGTTCTTGAATGGCTCCAAAGGAACCACGGAGGACCTTGGCGGTCGCCCGGCAAGCCTTGCCGCGGGGCGCTGCAACTGCCCGTGCACAAGTTCGGGATACTAGGGTACCCTTATTCTAGTACACCGACAGGAGCCCCCGGGCCTGGGCCATACACGGTGCCGAGCGCTGTTGGGCCAGGCCCAAAACAGGGCACGGGCACACGCGGCCTGGGTTACGCCGTATCTGACTCCGTATCCACCGCGCCCTCCCTAACGGCACGCGTCGAATGCGGCGTCGTGGGAGAGATCGTGGGTGGCTTCTTTATTCGGAAGGGCGAAACGTCCGCCCCCTCCCTCTTTATAAGCAGGGGAAACAGGGGCAGTTCGCCCATCTCGCCGTTTGTTGCTCCAACTCCAGAAATCTCCGCCGCTCCCCCCTTCTTCTCGAAGCAGAAAGAGAGCAGCGCTCCGCCCCCCATTGCCACCAGCATCACCAACGCCGCCGATCTCCCCCACCACCTCCGCCATGGCTCCAAAAGCCGACAAGGGGAAGGGCGTGAAGTCGGCCGAGGCGCAGCGGCTCGCGGCGCTGCGGAAGGAGCGGGCCCTCTTCCCCCCTCAGCTCGGTGCGCAGGAGCTGAGGGAGTACTACTACCTCTTCTGGTCGACGGAGACGCGAGCGCATCCGCGCACGAGGGTGCTCCCGGCCGCAGCTTCGGAACTGGCTCCAAGCGGGTACCCCTTCTTCGCGCTGTTCTTCTACTGCGGGCTCTGCCCGCCTTTTTCTGATTTCTTCTGCGACATTATGAACACCTACGGGTTCCGCCTTCTTGACTTCACCCCCAACGCCGTTCTGACCATGGCAGTTTTCGCACATTTGTGCGAAAACTTTGTCGGAGTCCACCCAAATGTAGCCCTCTTCCGCCACTTCTTCATGCCCCGGGTCGAGAGAGGAGAGCCCCTTGCCGGAGGAATCGCTTGGATCTCGAGAACTGGCAAGAAGGAAGCGTATCTGGAGGGCGAGCTCCGCAGCAAATGGGAAGAGTGGAGGGCAGAATGGTGCTGGATCGTTGAGGAGAACCCGCAGCCTTTCACCGCCCTGCGCCAAACCCCAGTAGTGCGCGGCAATGATTGGAGCAATGTGGCCCCGGAGGACGACAGGTTGAAGATTGCCGTCACCCGGATCCTTCGCCTTAGGCTTGCCGGGCTTACTGTAGGCGCAGTTGGCGCAGACTTCCTTCGCCGCCGCATCGCCCCCCTGCAGGAGAGGAGGAGACCCGCCTGGGAGTTCAAGAACTCGGCGGATATCATGAGGCTGCGCCCGGGCCTCAATTTCAATTTCACGGTCTTGGAATTGGACGCGATGCTTCTGGAGCTGTTCAAGCGCGACCCTCAGCACCCTTTTATGTTGCCGCGGAATGTCGTTCCGCTGTGCAACAATTCTTCACTTGACCGCATCCGTGCGATGATGCCGTTGTGCGATTCGCACGGAATCGCCCCAACTTGGCAAGAACCTGCGGATGACGTCGTGCGGGCGTTCTTCGACGACTTGGTAGAAGTGCCGGTCCGCGCCGATGAACAGAAGAGCCTCACCCGCGACACTACCGACGCGGAGCTGCAGCGCATCGCCACTAGGACGGAAGAGGCTGCGGCAGCAGCTGCCGCGGGCGAGTTTGGGTTCACCGTGGAGGAGGCGGAGGCAGCAGAGGCGGCAAGCCTTGCCGAGCGCGAGGAGTTTGCCGGCGAGGAAGATCTTGCCGGCCCTGAAGCTGAGCCGAGCGAGCCCGGCGAGGAAGAGCCCGAGCCTTCAGACAGCTTGCCGCAGGCGGAGCCCCCGGCCCCGCCAAGAAGGCGTCTCCGCAGGGCCGGGGACGTAGCGGGGCGGCAAACGAGCCAACAGCCGCCAAGCCGTGCGACACGCTCTACCGCGGCAAGCAATGTTGCCGCGGGAGCGCCTCATGCTGCTGCGGCAACTGGAGCGGGATCCTCCCGGTCCACCGCCACCGCCCCTGCCAAGCGGGCGAGGGAGCCTACTCGCCGCACCGGAGGCGAGCCGGACTTCGATCTTTCCGCGCTCAGCTCCGACGACGAAGAAGAAGAGTAAGATCCCCTTGCTGTCCTCGTTGTTCTTCAATTATTGCTATCTTGTCTTGTATTTGACTTGCTTCGATCTGAACCCATTCCTTTTCAGGACGCTGGCCCAGAGAGCGGCGAAGAGAGCCAAGGCCTCGGTGATTGTCATCGAAGATGACCCCACCGTGTCAGCAGGTGGTGTGTCTGAGACCACCTTGACGGACCCGACAGCTACTCCCCAAAGCAGCCCCCAGCGTAAGTACATGGTTTACTTCTCGCTGACAGGCGCTCATGATTGCTCTTTTCTTTGCTGATATCTTGACTGTTGGATTGTGTAGGAGCAGAACAGCCTCACCAGGAGGGCACGGAAGCCGCTCCCGAAGTGCCATCTGCTTCGACTACGCCGCCAAGGGAGGAGTCCCCGGCAAGGGAGCGCTCTCTGGCAAGGGAGAACTCCCCGGCAAGGGACAGTTCTCCGGCAAGGGACGCTACCAGTGATCCTCCGGCGGTTGAGACCGCGACCGCAGATCCTAGTACAGGTAATCTTCTTGCCTGAAATCTTCCCTTGGGTTCTTCTTCTTCTGAATTCCCTTTCTTGGATTTTTGCTTGACTTTTCTTCCTTTTTCTTTTTCGTTCTTCAGATCCATCTGCTGCGGAGCCAATGGAAACCGAGGACGCCGGCGAGGAAGGCGCGCGCGGCAACAACAACGATGCCGCCGCCACTGAAGAAGAGGCCGGTGCTGATGAGCCCGCCGGCGAAGAGGCCGCCAAGGCTGCCGCCGCAGAAGCTGGCGAGGGGTCGGGCGATTGCACTGACGGCCCTGAGGCCGCAGGAGCGCCAGGCGCTGCGCCGACCGCCGATCCCTCCACCGCTGCCGCGGAGCCAGGCTCCGAAGAGCCCCAGCCCGGCGCCTACTTGAAGGCCGGCGACGGTATCTTCATCAAGCTTCCCTGGGCGTCAAGCTCCAGGGCGCCGGTCGAAGGAGAAGCTTTTGACGAGGAGGTGCTCGCCTCCGCTAGGCTGGCGCTGGTCGATGCGCCAAGCAGCAGCGGCGAGTCTGAGGAGGAGCGGCTGCTATGGAAGCTGCTGTCGCTCTACCGCGCCCGACAAACCAAGCTGGCGTCCCGAGAAGCACTCATCGCGAGGGCGGGAGTCGACATCGAGAAGCGCGCGGAGGAGCTCTGGGGTCTTAGGCAGGAAACTCTCCGGAGCTTGGCAGAGGAGCGGGAGCAAGTCGCCGAGGAGAGGAAAGCCTTCCTCCTCGCGAAGGCTGAGGTTGAAGAGCAGCAGCGGCTTGCTGCCGAGAGGCTATCTGTGCAGGAGGGAGAGTTGGCGCAGCGCAAGGTCAACCTTGACAGCCACGAAGAGGAGCTTGCCGAGCGCGAGCAAGCAATTGGCGGGGCGCTCAAGGAAGCAAAGGACGCTGCCGCAGCTGTTGAGGCCGCCAAGAAAGAGCTGGAGGCAAAGGTGGCCCAGCTGGAGGCCAATATCAAGAAGAGCGGCGAGGAGCTTGTCGCGCTCAAGCGCGAGCGCGAGAAGGATGCTGCCGCCCATGGTGAGCTGCAGGGTCTTCTCGCTGAGAGGAGCAAGGAGCTCAGCGCCGCCAAGGACTCCAACGCGGATCTCGAGTTGAAGCTGGCTACGCTGACTTAGATGCTGGACGCCGCCAGGGAGCGAGAGGTGACCTTGTCGGACAAGATCAAGGCCGACGAGGCACTGCTGGCGAGCATCGCCGTTACCCAAAACTCGTTTAGAGAGACTGTGGAGCACTGGACCGAGGGTCTGGTGAATATCGCTGCAGTCATCGACGGGGAGCTGGCGCAGCTGGGGATGGAGGACTTTGGGTATCCCTCCGACGAGCATCTCCAACCCAGCGCCAAGCTCAGCCTGTTCTTCAAAGGCGTGGCGACTGCCCTCCAGCGACTTCGGGAGAGGATCCCAAAGCAGCTGGCCGACGAGTCGCGCAGGATTTGCGCGGGAGTTCTTCAGAAGGTGCTGGTGAAGGTGGCCTTCCGCAACCCAGGCCTCAACCTCACCAACGTCCTCAAATCCTTGCCGCCGGACGCCGATCTGGATGCGCTCAAGGCCCTTGTCGCACCCATTGTGGACAAGGTGAGCGAGATCAAGAGGGTTGAGGGCGATCGCGTAGATTAGGCCGCCCGTTTTTTCTTTCTCCTTGTCGCTGCTGGTCCATATTACGAGATCAATCTGTTAGAGCTGCGACAAGTTATCTTGTAATATAACTTTATTTCTGGTATCGATTGCTACGTTATTTCCTTTACTAGATTCCTTCCTTTGTATGTTTTTACCCTATGCTTTTAGGGAACTTGTCGGCGCAGGCACCCGAGCCGCAAGCGCTGAGTGCGGGACGTCAGCAGCCTGCTGGCGGTGCCGCTTCCGACAAGAAACCTTGTCGCGACTAGTTGCAGCACACTTAAGTTGTTGAGCGGACTCGAAACAAAGTAAGGGCGCAACTAGCTACGAGTTGGTTCCTCCGCGCACAGGTTTTCCATACAAAGCACGGTCGTTCGAGGAAGATAACTTAAAAATAAAACTAATTGCCCAAACTTTGGCAACTTAGCTTTTCTGTCGTTCGCTTCCCGGCAAGGCGAAATTTGCTTGAACGATGCCTGGTCCACATCATAATCTTCTCCTTTCCCCCCGGCAAACTTGTGTGCGAGGGAACCTTCCTTTCCTTTGTTGAGAAAAAGAAAGAAGAGAAAATAAAGATATGGAGCCTTTCGGCTCGTTATTGCTTACCGGAGGTATGTGCTGCACAAAGTGTCAGATAACGCATGCAAGAAATTATATAATGCATGAAATTGACAAGATGTGCGGAGCACATGAGCTTTACTTATGCACGGGATCTGCGCCCGGCTTTGTACAAAGGATTACATGCAACATCGGCAAGACTTGTACAAAAGGTGGTTGCCGGAACGGGTTCCGGCAACCGCGCCCTACGGGTAAAATTTACGAAGATGCTCAACGTTCCAGGAGTTGCTCACCGGAATGCCATCTTCGGTCTCAAGGCGGACAGCGCCGGGCCTGGTGACTCGTTTCACCCGGTAAGGGCCTTCCCACTTCGGCGTCAACTTGTTGGAATTCTTGGCGGACTGAACGCGCCGAAGAACAAGGTCGCCTTCCTCGAAGCTTCTGGCATTAACTTTGCGGCTATGGTAGCGGCGCAAAGCTTGCTGGTATCGAGCAGCTCGTACAGCAGCCTGAAGACGATCCTCCTCAAGGAGCAGCGCGTCATCTTGTCGCAGCTGCTCTTGCTCAAGCTCATCATAAGCGAGCACTCGAGGTGATCCGTATACGAGTTCCGTGGGGAGAACTGCCTCTGCTCCATAGACTAGAGCGAAAGGTGTCTGGCCAGTGGCTCGATTTGGCGTCGTCCTGATCGACCAAAGAACCACTGGCAGCTCCTCGATCCAGTTCCTTCCGCACTTGCGCAGCCTGTCGAAAGTCCTGGTCTTGAGCCCGCGCAGCACTTCAGCATTTGCCCTCTCTGCTTGACCGTTGCTTCTCGGATGAGCAACAGAAGCGAAGCAGACCTTGGCGCCAAGATCTTGGACGTACTGCATGAAGGTGCGGCTCGTGAATTGCGTGCCGTTGTCGGTGATGATCCTGTTAGGGATCCCGAAACGGCAAACAATCGACCTGAAGAACTTGACTGCTGACTGTGCTGTCACCTTCCTCACTGCTTCCACTTCCGGCCACTTTGTGAACTTGTCGATTGCAACGTACAAGTACTCAAAGCCCCCGACAGCTCGGGGGAAGGGGCCGAGGATGTCGAGCCCCCAGACCGAAAATGGCCAGGATAAAGGGATCGTCTGGAGAGCTTGAGCTGGCTGGTGTATCTGCTTGGAATGGAACTGGCACGCTTCACACTTGGTTACTTGTGCAGTTGCATCCTGGAGGGCTGTCGGCCAAAAGAAACCTTGCCGGAACGCTTTGCCGGCAAGTGCTCTTGCGCCAATGTGGTGACCACATATGCCTCCATGTATCTCTGCCAACAGCTTTTGTCCGTCTTCCCGGTGAATACACTTCAATTTCACACCGTTGAGTCTCCTTCTGTACAGTGTGCTGTCGACAAACTGGTACATACTTGACTGCCGGGCTACTTTTTCCGCTTCTTCTTGCTCTTCGGGAAGTTCTCCTGTCTGAAGGAAATGGACAATCTGCTGTGCCCATGCTGGAGCTTGTGGCTCGACAACAAGGACTAAAGGCACATCTGCTGCTGCGGGAGCATCCGCTTCTACGGCGAGAACCTGCGGCTCTGCCGGAGCTTGATGTTCCCCGGCAAGCTTGCCGGAGCAAAGCTTGTCGGGAGCGTCTGCTACGACGGAACAAACCATAAGGCTTGCCGGAGCAGACTGCTCCTCAGCATCCTTGGCGTAGATCTTGGGGACCTTCTTGGCGGCGGCTTCAGGGAGCTCTGCCGGAAAATAGTCACCAGAAATCAACTTCCTCTTCTTGTTCTGTCCAGTTGATGGCGTTACGGACGGTTGAGTCAGCTTGAGCACAAAGATCCCTGGTTCCACAGGTAACTTAAGTGCGGCGCACTTTGACAGGCCATCAGCGATGTCATTCTGAGCTCTCGGGACATGCTCCATCTGTAGGCCGTCAAAGTGCTCTTCTAGCTTTCTCACTTCATCAACATATGCTTCCATCAACGGACTCTGATAGTTCTTGTTCACTTGGCGGACGACAAGCTGTGAGTCACCCCTGACAATGAGCTTCTTGATCCCAAGGTCTGCTGCGATCCTGAGACCGGCAAGCAATCCTTCATATTCTGCAGTATTGTTGGTTGCTTGCTCCTTGGGAAAGTGCATTTGGACTACGTACTTGAGGTGCTCTCCGGTGGGTGCGACAAGTAGCACGCCCGCACCGGCGCCTTGCAGCGAGAAGGCACCATCGAAGTACATCAGCCATTCTTTGCTTGCCTCCTTGACGGGGATGCTCGTTTCTGGAATCTCTTCATCTTGTGTTGGCGTCCACTCTGCTATGAACTCTGCCAATGCTCTGCTTTGGATAGTTGAAGTGCTCTCAAACTTGAGGCCAAAGCTTGACAGTTCCAGTGCCCACTCTACAATCCTGCCTGTTGCTTCGGGATTTTGCAGTATCCTCTTCAGCGGAAAACGAGTGACGACTGTGATCTCATGTGCTTGGAAGTAATGGCGCAGCTTTCTCGAGGCCATGAGGAGGCCGAAAAGCAATTTCTGCACACCAGAGTACCTTGACCTAGCCCCCTGCAGAAGGGAGCTGACAAAGTAAACTGGGCGCTGCACCATTCTCTTCTGCATCTTCTCATGCTCCTGCGCAGATCCATCCTTGTCAGGACCAGAGCTTGCCGGCGAAGCCCCCTGTTTGTCGCTGGATGCAGCTGCCGTGGTTGCTGGCTCGTCATCTGCCTCCCTCTCTGCCACTAACGCAGCACTAACCACTTGATTGGTTGCCGCTATATACAGCAGCAACTTCTCTTGTGGCTTAGGTGCGACAAGTGTTGGAGTGGAGGACAGGTATTTCTTCAAGTCCTGCAGCGCAGCCTCCGCCTCCGGAGTCCATTTCATTGGACCTGCCTTTTTCAATATTTTGAAAAATGGCAGGGCGCGCTCAGCAGATCTAGAGATAAACCTGCTGAGAGCAGCCACGCACCCGGCAAGCCTTCGTACATCCTTGACGCGCTTTGGTGCTTCGATCTGCTCAATGGCCTTGATCTTGTCAGGATTGGCTTCAATTCCCCGCTGAGACACGAAGAACCCGAGAAGCTTGCCGGAAGGGACTCCAAACACGCACTTCTCGGGGTTGAGCTTGAGGTTGATCTTGCGCAGATTTGCAAATGTTTCGTCCAAATCTTGAATCAGAGTTGCTTTGTCCTTGCTTTTGACCACTATGTCATCCATGTATGCCTCCACATTTCTGTGCATTTGTGGCTCAAAAGCGTGGTGGACTACCCTTGCAAATGTTGAACCAGCATTCTTCAAACCGAAAGGCATCCGTACGAAACAGTACGTGCCACACGGGGTGATGAATGCGGTCTTCTCCTCATCCTCTTCTGCCATGAAGATCTGATGGTATCCTGAGTATGCATCAAGAAATGAAAGCAAATCACATCCGGCCGTGGAGTCAACAATCTGGTCGATGCGCGGCAAAGGAAATGGGTCTTTGGGACAAGCTTTATTAACATCGGTAAAGTCGATACAAAGCCTCCATTTCCCGTTTGCCTTGCGCACGACTACAGGATTGGCCAACCACGTAGGATGGAGCACTCCTCTGACAAGGCCTGCTGCTTCCAACTTCTTGATTTCTTCTGCAATAAATTCTTGGCGCTCCACTGCCTGTTTCCTGACTTTCTGCTTGACGGGCCGCGCATGAGGACAGACGGCAAGGTGGTGCTCAATTACTTTCCTGGGAACACCGGGGATGTCGGACGGTTGCCATGCAAACACGTCGACGTTCGCCCGCAGGAAAGCAACGAGCGCGCTTTCCTATTTGGGGTCGAGAGTGGCGCTGATGGTGAAGGTACCACCAGTGCCGTCCTCCTTGGCGGACACCTTCTTGGTCTCTGGCGGAGCTGCCATTGCCTTCCTACACTTGCCGGTGGAGCTCGATGGTGCGTCCTCGACGGTAGCGCAGCACTCCGAAGAGGTGCGCTTGCCGGAGTGGGCATCAGAGCTCTTGCCGGACTTGGTCTTCTTCTTCGCCCCGGGAGCTTCAGCGGCAAGTGACTTGCGATCTGCTGCGGCTGCTGCTTCCCGGTAGATCTTGTCGGCGCAGATAAGAGCATCCTTCTTGTCGCCAGGGACAGAGATGACACTTATCGGGCCTGGCATCTTCAGCATGTTGTAGGCATAGTGAGAGGCTGCCATGAATTTGGCGAGTGCTGGACGGCCGAGTATCCCATTGTAAGGCAATGGAAAGTCAGCAACGTCAAAAGTAACCCTCTCAGTCCTGAAGTTCAACTCGCTGCCAAATGTTACCGGCAACGTGATCTTTCCCTTTGGCTTGCTCCTTCCCGGATTGATTCCTTGGAACGTACCGGTTTCTTCGAGCTCGCTGTCAGGGATCTGGAGTTTCTGGATCACCGCGGAGGAGATCAGGCTCAAGCCGGCCCCGCCGTCAACTAACATCTTAGTGACCTTGAGGTTGCGGATAGTTGGTGAGACCAACATCGGCAAGCACCCGACCGCAGTTACGCGATCAGGGTGGTCCTCAATATCAAAGATGATAGGCGTGCTGGACCATTTCAGAGGCTTGCGTGACTCGACGGGTGGTTCTGCTGCATTAACTTCCCGCACCCACTGCTTGAGCTGACGGTGCGAAGTATGCAGAGAAGCACCGCCGTCAACGCACAGGACCTCTGTGGCTTTCTGGAACTCCTGCTCATCAGTCTCCTCATCATCCATGTCTTCATCGTCGTCGTCATCTTCATCCTTGTCGCGGCCGCGAGGAGGTCTGTCTCCTTGCCGCTGCTTGGCCTTGCCGCGGCGCCCTCCTCGGCCGGGACGTTTCTTGCCGGATCCTCCAGCACCTTCCTGGGCTTTCTCCTTGTCGCGCCGCTCGTATTCAGCTTTCTGTTGCTCAACAAGCTGCTCGACTTTCTTACAGCTCTGGAGGTCATGGCCCTTAGTGCGGTGGATCTTGCAGTACTGCTTGTTGGTGCCGTCCTGCTTGTCGGCAACTGCCACGGCTGCGGCAACCTCCTTGCCGGAGTTACCAGCTTTGGCTTCTTTGCCGGACTGCTCAACGGCTAGCACCTCTTTGCCTTTCTTTTTCCTGTTATTCCGCCGCCGGTTTTTCTTTGCCGGGGCAGCATCATCACTGTCAGATCCTCCTGCTCCTATGTTCTCTCCGGGGAGTCTCCTCCCTTCCTCAGCACGCGCACATTTGTCGGCCAGGGCATATAGCTCACTGACGTCTCTGATCTTGCACATCGCCATCTCCTCCCGCATCCTGCGGTTTCGCACGTTCTGATGGAACGTGCTGATCACCGCGGTAGGGTGGACGTCTGGGATGTTGTGCTGTACGCTGCTGAATCTCTGAATGTACTTGCGCAGGGGCTCTCCTTCCTTCTGGGCGAGCAGGTGAAGGTCACTCTCTTGGCCATGAGGCTTGTGGCCGCCTGTGAAGGCGCCGACAAACTGATGGCATAGATCGGCCCAAGAGGATATGGAGTTGTCCGGCAAGTGCATGAGCCAGGATCTGACGTTGGGCTTGAGCACCAGCGGGAAGTAGTTGGCAAGGATCTTGTCGTCCCGTCCCTCGGCAGCCTGCACCGCAATGGTGTAGATGCTGAGGAACTCCGATGGATGCATCTTGCCGTCGTACTTCTCCGGTACATCTGGCTTGAAGTTCTTCGTGCTGGGCCACTGGACTTGCCGCAGCTCACGAGTGAACGCAGGGCAACCTACCGCGTACGGCAAGTCGCCTGGTTCCCCTAGCGCATGCATGTCAACAGAAGGCCCAGCGCGCTGGTCAGATTGACGTCGCGCTTCTCTTCGGCGCTCGATGCGAGTACGAGCGTCTTCTTGCTGTCGATCACGAAGAACTTGGCGTTGATCGCGACGAGCTCGTGGATCCGATGATGCGGTGGAGTCGCTGTCGAGGTGGATCCGGCGAGTCGGCGATCTTGGCCTTCGGGGTGGAGAGTGCATGGTGGTCGCACCCTCACCGGTCTTGTCGCCATCGGCTCGCGCCTGGCAACCCTGCCGCGGCAGCGACGTGCTCGGCTGTCGTGGAGTGTCGCCGTTGGCGAAGCCGATGAGACTCTGAATGGTGGCCCTCCATTGATCGGTCTTGTCCGCCGTTGGAGGGTAATCCAGGAGCAGTTGAGCTCGTGCCAAAGCTTCTGCTGGAGTGGTGGGCGGCAGTGGCGAACGGTGCGAGGAGCGGGATGTGCTCGGACTTCTAACTATGTTAGAAGGAGCAGTATCTCGTCCAGGCGACCGTGTCTCGCTCGTGCCAGCACGTTGGCGTGCATGCTGGTCTTGAGCACCCCGAGATCCACCAGCTCGATCTTGGCCCAACAAACGTATGGTACTGCGAGTACCATGACGCTGTCGGTCCTGCGCCTCCTGAGATGGGCGCGGTACATGCACGGACGCTGAGGTCTGCGCGGCCTTGTCCTTGGACCTGGCAGCATCGTGAGCTTCCTCGTCGACGTCCGTTCTTCCGCCGGCGCCTACTCCACCACCCGTTTGCTCCGGCGGTGGTGGAAGTGACGTGGACGGAGCAGCTGCCGCCGAAGTCTTCTTCTTCGGTGGCATGTCGATGAAGAAAATGAAGATCTAGCTCGTGTGAACGCCGGATCGGGTTCACGCAATCTCGACGCCCCCTACCTGGCGCGCCAAAGATGTCGGGGAAACTGATCCACGAACACCTATGGGGCCGGCGGACCGTGGCCCCTTTCGGTTCGGCGGGGGGCGGAGGTCGCACGAAGAGCAGATCGAGGCGAAGCACACGAGCCGTTTACCCAGCTTCGGAGCTCTCCGGAGAGATAATACTCCTACTGCTGCTTGTCTGATTCTATTCTGTTTTTGCTCGAGGGTGAGCTAAGTGTTTTTCTGGCTTCCGAATGAGCCGAACCCCCTCTACGTTGCGCGTGGGCCTCCTTTTATACGCTAAAGGGGTCACCGACAGGTGGCAACGTAGACAAGGGTACAAATGTAAAAAGAGAGGTGGTTGGTACAGTTACTTGTACAGTGTATCCTACCTAACCCTGACGGCAGGGGACAAAGGCATTAAATGCCCGTCTGTGTCGCCCAAACAGTGCAGAAAAAGGACCGTCAGGGGCGCCACCGCTCGCCACGATGGCAGTCTTGTCAGCTTCGCATGCCACCGCGCACCGCTGGCTGCACAGCCTCCCGCCACGCGCGCCTGGAAAGGCCCCCAGAGTGACACGTTGGTGGATGTGCTGGAGTGTGGGTACAGAGTGGCCGCCTGCTGCGGCAAGCGCCTTGCCGCGGCCGTCGTCTTGTTGCGCCTGGAAGCTTGTCGCCCACCAGGCCTCGAGATGCCTTGGTCGGTCTTCCCGGCAAGCTCCTCTTGCCGGGGCCTTATTGCCTTGCCGGGACGCGTGGCGCGTCACGGCAAGTTCCTTAGGATGCCTTGGTTGGCCTTCCCGGCAAGCTCCTCTTGCCGGGGCCTCGTCTCCTTGGCTTGAATACTTTGTTCTTGAATGGCTCCAAAGGAACCACGGAGGACCTTGGTGGTCGCCCGGCAAGCCTTGCCGCGGGGCGCTGCAACTGCCCGTGCACAAGTTCGGCATACTAGGGTACCCTTATTCTAGTACACCGACACCGTGACCAACTGCTTAGTCATATTGAGCTCATTATGATGATGCATTACCGAGTGGGCCCAGAGATACCTCTCCATCATACGAAGTGACAAATCCCAATCTCGATTCGTGCCAACCCAACAGACACTTTCGGAGATGCCTGTAGTGTACCTTTATAGCCACCCAGTTACGTTGTGACGTTTGGTAGATCCAAAGCATTCCTACGGTATCCAGGAGTTGCACAATCTCATGGTCTAAGGAAATGATACTTGACATCATGAAAAACTTTAGCAAACAAACTACATGATCTTTTGCTATGCTTAGGAATGGGTCTTGTCCATCACATCATTCTCCTAATGATGTGATCCCGTTATCAATGACATCCAATGCCCATGGTCAGGAAACCATGACCATCTATTGATCAACGAGCTAGTCAACTAGAGGATCACTAGGGACATGTTATGGTCTATGTTTTCACACATGTATTACAGTTTTCGGTTAATACAATTATAGCATGAACAAGGAAATATAATAATAACCATTTTATTATTGCCTCTAGGACATATTTCCAACATTCTCCCACTTGCACTAGAGTCAATAATCTAGTTACATTGTGATGAATCAAACACCCATAGAGTTCTGGTGTTGATCATGTTTTGCTCATGTAAGAGGTTTAGTCAATGGATCTGCGACATTCAGATCTGTATGCACTTTACAAATATCTATG